>NC_090884.1:19436240-19441240 GCF_036669925.1 Montipora capricornis | reverse complement strand
GTGTTTAGCGGTATGGAATGACTGGGCACCAGAACGAAATCCTCTCCCTGCGATTTCGTGAAATCTTTGTTCGCAGCTTAATTAGCTGTTTGTAGGGGAACGAGTTCTATTGTTTTCATATTTTATGTCATTTTCAAATTGCTATTATTATTATTATTATTATTATTATTATTATTATTATTATCATTATTTATTATTATTATTATTATTATTATTATTATCATTATTGCATACTTGCCCCTTTTCGGTGAAGAGTTTAAATTCACAATTATAGTGTAATGGCCTCGTCCTGAACTGAAAAAGCGGGTTCCGTTTTACGTACTGTACCAAAGTTAAACGTTATCGTAAGACAAAATTAAGGGATCATTCCTATTAGATAGGATTTCATTTTGAACAATTACACCGTGATTATTGTTTCCTTGTTTTGATGATGATGGGCCAGTCATCCAGATTTGCTCATTGCAACACACATCCTGCAAGAAAACAAGAAAAAAAATCCCTTCCTTTAATAACTGATTTGGTAAATCTTTTCTAGACATTCGGATCATCATCCTTTTACTTAAATATACTGAAACAGAGTAGAACAGTAAGGGTTAGAATTATACCTTGCGTTGCTTGTAATTCTCCCTGGCCGTTCCAACTAAAAAGGAGACTTCCAGAATGCGACAACAAAAATGCCTGGCTAGACTGAACGCGATAACAACATACAAAAAACGTTGTGTTTAACCGTTCTCGGTTGGTTGGGTTTTTTCGTGTTTTCTTGTTTTTTCGTGCTTAATTAGTCGATCAGTTTTTACAACCAGCTCCGAACTTGGTTGAAATGCATGTCTCAGAAAGCGTGGTAACGTGGGAAGGTCTCCGCTGTGTTCGCGGGCTTTTACCAGTCTGGAATAGACTATATTCGTATTCTCAGTATTGGACTGGAACTAGCTTGCAATGGAGGCTAATTCGGTGAAATACATTAAAAAGTATTTGCATTTGAAAAGATTTCCCCGCATTAGCCTCCATCGCAAGCTAGTTCCAGTCCAATACTGAGAATACGAATATGGTCTATTGAGCGATAACGAAACGGTATGGCACAAACACAAATGGTTCAAGGGCACCCAATTAAGCCAACTTTTGAGAGACATTTCTAGGCTCCTTATAATGTATAAAGACTGTCTAAAGAGATGATTTCATCACCGTTCATCAGTGTTCGAGAATGTTAGGGAATTTAATCTTTATTTCAGAAATTGCACGCTAAACGTTATAAGAACTTCCCAGCAAACCATTTGCTCATCCGAAACTGCTACGTGACCTTTTTAAGGACGTTCGCGCTAATTGTTTGTGCGCAACTTAACTGCGCAGGTAACGCGACTGTAATATGTCACGCATTACTTCGAGCATTAGTGACGTTGAGATTTGAAAACCTTTGCAGAAACCGTGGACGATAAGTCTTGCACAGCGTTGGATAAGAAAAGATCGTGATCAGTCAAAATCGATTAAAAATATTTAGGAAAGTCAAGTAGACTACTGCACGACTGATATTCGCGTTGTTTTATCAGTCGTGCACTAGTCTACTTGACTTTCATAAATATTGTTCAAGCATTAGTTAAAATAACATGGCGACAAAAACGCCGGGGAAAAAATTCCAGGCCGGCCAAAGAATGGCACATTTATTTCCGAATCATCATGAAACGTTAAAAAGAAGTGAGCGGGAGGATGGAAAAGCTCTTTAAAAGGTAGCTGCTGATCGAGGAATCATGGTTGTTTCGCCCGAAAGCCTGTTCGCCCGACGCAGATTCGCCCGAAGCTAAAGATGATTCGCCCGATGATACCAATCAATGATACTAACAAAATTAGGACAAGGAACGTGAATTTTTCGATTCCTCGCGAAAGATTCCTTATTCACTTTTCGCCGGTTTGATAGAAAGTGCCATCAAATGTTCCAATGAAGTAATCAGGGCTCGAAATTAACTTTTTTGCCCAGGTGCCAGCTGGCGACTAATGGGAAAAATTTGGTCGCCAGATCATAAATTTTGGTCGCCAACTTACTTAATATATGACTTACGTAAGAACAATGATTTTAAATGTTACTTTGCATGCAAGGAAAGTCATAATTATTAAACAGCCAGAAAAAAAAAAACAGCACGAGAAAGACCTCTAAAGCCACTGTTGTTTTCGGCTTTCGTCTTTAGTTTGGTGATGGTGTTCTTTAAGGTTATTTGAAATGGACTGGCTGAAAGTTTGGAAAACTCGAGGACGAACCGTTGCGTAAATTTAATGGGGCTGTTTGTTTTTTTTTGTTTGTTTTTATTACCCTACGAACTTAAGTTCAAAATGAATGCATGTTTTTGAAGTTCTTTTCCTTTACTTTCGTGAAAATAGAGCAGTATTTTCGTCCTCGTCCGCTTTAATAGTGCGGACCTGCGTGGAAACAACCAGAGATTAAATTTCGCAAAAACCACACTCCAGAAGAGGAGCATGACGGCAATGGAGAAATATTATACAAAACACTAACCAAATGAAGATGATGACTGCTTAAAACTTCGTTGCTGTGCTCGAGAAAGCTTTGTTTTGGCGTAAAAACCTTTCATCCCTTCAACGATCGATTCTCTCTTGGGTTCCAGTCTTTCCCCGACAGGTCACGCAAAAACGTGACAAACGAAGTTTTCCAAGAGCTTCGTAAAATCACATCGATTTTACTCCCTTGGATCATCGGTGACCCCTATTTTTTTAATCATGAATCACTTACTCTACTTACTATCTACAAAACATGATAAAATGAAAAAATCTCACCGTAAGAAGTTATTTTTTTTTTAAATTTTCTTTCTTCGTGCCATCGAATTCCGGTAGTGGTTGCAACGGATAGAGCTTACGAAAACGCTCGTCCAGGATGAACTCTATTGTTTACGACATCCCTAGCGGCATGAAATTATCTTAAAATCCCACCCCTAAAAACCTATGCACGGAAACCTTCACTCTAACAGTTTATTTTTAGCATTTTCGATGGATGAGCAGATGAGGCTACCTTTCGTTATTATGACCGATATATCGAAATTAAGGCATTTTCCACTGCCATTTTCTCCGAAACAAAGTCGGTGACCCCCAATTTTTTTTTATTTTTGGAGTTAGTACTTTATGACCTAACTCTAGGCGAGAAATGAAGAAAATCTCACCGTAGGAAGATTTTGGCGCGAACGTCCTTAAGTACCAAAGATTGCAAAAAAATAGCCCTTCCGAAAACGTAAAGGACTTCTTTTTTCCGCTGCATGGTTGCGAATCTTTTAAGTGATGTTTTAGTAAACAAATTTATTGCTGTTTCGCAACGTAGTACCGAAATTCTGAGGACAATTCGACAGGGGAACCAAACGATAATCTTCGGTGAAATATGTGTTCGGAAGAGTCAAGCTGTTCTAAGGATTTCGGTTTTACGTTGCAAAACACTCTACAGATTTCTTTACAACAACATCACCTGAAAGATTCGCAACCGTGGGAAAAGTAGTCCCTTACTCTGCGTTTTCGGAAAGGATATTTGTGCAATTTTTGGCACTTAAAAAGGTCACCTAGCAGTTTCGGATGGGCCAATGGTTCGCTGGGAAGTTCTTAGAAGGCAAAAAAATCATATCCTCACCACGCTAAGCTAGCTCGTGAGAGATACCAGATCAGCACTCGAAGATAAAATACGTATCCCCGCGCGGTTATGTAATATCCTCTATTTATTTCGAAATCATGGCCGGGTAGAGCTCCAACGAAAATATTTTAAAGATAGCATTGTGGAATGGAATAAATGATTTAGAAATGACTCGGCCCCAATGCAAATTGGGCTGATGTTTATTTCAGTGTAAAATGATTTAATTAAACAGTACATGATTTATGATGGTTTTGAAATGGTGTAGATACCAATCTTACAGACAACTACGAGTACGCCAAATACTCAAATTCAAAATGAAAGGTGGATTGGTTGAAGGAAATTAGCTCATGATCTGTGTTTTAGCTGTACCATCCATATTCTCGAATTTTTGGCCGTGATGGCGTCTAATGGCAGGACAACTCGGATTAATATTAATCCGTGGATTATAATAATAATAGATTGTAATAGGGTTATTATAATCCGGTAATAGATTTTTATAATCAAGTAATACATTATTATAATATAGTAATAGATTATTATAATTCAGTAATAGATTACGGCACGGGAAAAAATTGGAAGGATTAGATTATTATTAAAAATATCATCCGGATTAATCGCTGGGTTGACGAGTACTCGTCAACCCAGCGAACGCAAAAGAAATGAGACCACTGCTAGCAGGGCAGGGGACGCCTTAGATCGTTACATAATGTCAATCTTCGGAAGCTTAGGACAAAGATTAATCCTAGGTGGGGATAATATAGACCTTTTCGGCTTGTACATTTTGTTTTCCCAATACAGATCATGTGATTAATACTTAGGAGGTTTGGTCTTTTGTTTTGTTCATTAAAATGAGGGCATGCAAGCATGAATATGCCTGCATGCACTCTTTTTAATGAACAAAACAAAGCACCAAGCCTCCTGAGTATTATCACATGATCTGTATTGGGAAAAGAAAATGTACAAGCCGAAAAGGTCTATTAATGCTACATAGGATTAATAGGAATAATATGTAGGATCTAATTGATTAAGGCACGGCTCAAACCCCAGGAAAGGATTATAATAATCTATTCCTGGATAATTATAATAATAATAATCTATTACTGGATTGCAATGTAACCCTGCGATGGACTAGGATCCCATCCAGGTGGAGTATAAATACTCCTAGTCGCTTAATGCTACTGAAACCGGAGATAAGCGCCGGCCTGATGGGCCTTCTGGCTCGTAAGCAGTGACTTTTTTTACTGGATTGTAATAATCCATTGCTGGATCATAATAATCATTAGGATTAATATTAATTAGATTTAGGATTAATATTAATTAGATTAATATTAATCCGAGTTGTCCTGTAATGGGAAACGGTGGGAAATACAGAAAATTTGCTGACCAA
>NC_090884.1:19398740-19428740 GCF_036669925.1 Montipora capricornis | reverse complement strand
CCATCGCGTCACGCAATTGTCACGTTGCGTCCTATTTTCGTTCCGACACTCTCCCCCTATTTGATACACGCTAGTGGAGCAAATATATTCACACCTCCGCTGTTTAAACAATTGCAACAGTAACTCTCTTATACAAGTAACAAGTTTAAAAGTTCTAACAGTTCATAGTCCCTCTTGGGTAACAGGAACAGTCCCTTCGCCTTCTTTCTCTGCAATGTCTCTAATCCGCTGAGCAGCTACTACTGCCGCTCGTCTCGGAGTGAAATCTCTAGCTCGAGGATTAAGCTGTACTGGTTGACTCGGCGGTGTCTCTCGCTGGATCGACCGTTGACTTCCCCGCTCTCAGCCTAGCTCCTCTCACAACTCCGTCACGCCCCTTGATAAGTTTTACAACGATTCCGATATTCCACTTCCTACGGTTGCGCTCCTCGCTCTGGATCAGAACCACATCACCAACTTTTAAGGTCAATTCCTTGGTCTTATGTTTCAGATTGTGCCTCTCCCTCAGGCTCCTTATGTAGTCTGTAGTCCAGCGTGACCAAAGAACGTCCTTGCACCGACGGACATATCTCGCTCTCTTACGTAGATCCACATCCTCAACTGCATTTGCATCTTCCTCCGGCAGAAGGTTAGACTGACTATACCGACGGCATCATGGTGGCTGGAGTCAGCACAGGAAGCTCAACATCATCTTCAACATAAGATAATGGACGATTATTGACAGCCACCTCTACATCGAGGATTACTTCTTCAAGCTCATTAAACATCAGAAGGGCCCGACCGATAGCCTTGTAGAAAGCTTGCTTTACAACTCCTACTAACCGTTCAAATTGACCGCCCCACCATGGGGCCCTAGAGAGATTAAACTGCCAAAGGATGTTATGATGGGCCAGATAGTCTTGAGTCTTCTCATCTTTCATGATACTTTTGAGCCATTTGGACGCTGCTACAAAGCAGCAATTGTAGCTGATCTTGAATGATTTCATCGTACTTATCAATCATGTCTGGATCTCGCTGCAACTTCCTTACTAGTCCTTCTAGTCTTGCTATGCTACCATGTTCGTTTGTTAGTAGACGACCATGACCCGGCTTCCACAACAACCCACTTTCATACCAACCTTCCTCACTTCGGTGTAGCTGCTCGATGAATTCACCATACACGCTCTCCTGGTCTGTTTCTGGTCTATCTTCGAGTCCTAAGACATCTAAACTGCAGAGTTGCTCATAATCTGCTGTTGATGATTTCGTCAAGTAAACGTTAGAGAGGCCTGTTTCTTTACCAGAGGACATCATCGCCCACCCTAGCATAGTGAGCTCAGCAATAGGCTCAGATGGTTTACCGATCCTCGGTTTCGTCTCGGTTTTGATTCTTGAGTACTCACTGGCGCCGAGTATAAGGTGGATGGGCAATTCACCTTTCTTATCCTTGTCATCCATTACTACTCCTTCCAGGTGAGGATACTTGGTTATCAGTTCTTCATAACGCGGGTTTGAGACTGTGAGTAATACTCCCTTATCTACCTTATTGACCTTTGTCGTCATCTCAAACCTTCCATCGACACTTGCAACCTTCACTGTATAACTTCGTACCTTTTGGATTGCAGAGCAAAGCATCATTTCTATCTGTTTATGTTCAACATGTGTTGGAAGCTTGTTAAGCCGTTCGACTAGAGCTGCTGACGCGTATGAACTACCTGCCCCTGTGTCCAATAATACTCTACACTTGATGCCATCGACCACCACCACCACCACTGGATAGATGACCGAACCCTCATGATCACCTGTCACCAGCATCATCTGATTGTTGCTAGGCAACCTGTCACAAATAGACGTGTGACGTCTGTTGCCGCAGCGTTGACAGGCATTCTTGCTGCGACACTCTTGCGCCTGATGTCTCATACCCGTGCAGTTAAAGCACAACTTCTTGTCACATAAAGTCCTCCTGCGCTGGGAGATGTTAGGGAACTTCCCACACTCTGCAGAGCGGTGTTCTTCATCATTGCAATAAACACAGACACGCCCACCCTTCACACTTTCATCCTTGGTTTGGTAGGCAGGATTTTTCTTTGTTGGATAGCGGTTTCGAGGGTGCTGATTTGATGGATACCAGGTCGACGAGTCACGGATAGTTGAGCCGCGATTCGGTGGACTGCGAATAGGTAGGCCACGGTTTGATGGACTGCGGATTGGTGGGTCACGGTTTGAATGATCGCCGTCTGGTGTTGTATACATCTGATCTTTACTGGGTATGGGATTACGGTCGCACCACTTTCTCAACGATTCGATTAGTTCTGGAAATCCCCACTCTTGCCAGTCATCATCAAGACGAACTAGGTCTGCTCGAATGTCAGGAACCTTATCAAGCGTTGCTCGCACGAACCCTTCAATCTCTTTAACCTTCCCCATGGTCTCTAGGACTTGTATCTGACTTGTTAACTTCTCATGGGATTCATGAATTTTAGCTGGATCCACGCCATGAATTGTGGACAATCCAATAATACACTGCATATGTGCGTTTGCCACCTCACTGGATTTACCATACTTGGTTTTTAAGATACTTCTTGCCCGTTCATACCCTTCGGTTGTGAAAGGGAGTCCATCGATGGATACGCGGACACTGGGTACCAGTAACTCTTTCAGGTAGGAAAACTTTGCTACTTGGGTAAGCTTGGCTTTGTCAATTTCAGTTTCAAATTGATTCCAAAACCTCATCCAATCAAGAAAGGTTCCTTGAAACTTCGATATCTCAAGCTTTGGTAGTTTTGCTGCAACGCTACTACAATTCTCTGAATCCTCCAGGGTCATTGAAATTTTGCCTTTTCCAACTCGATTTCTTCATCCAAGATTCGTTTCCGTTTTTCTTTTTCGCGTTTTTCCGCTTCGGCTGAACTAATATCAGCGGCTACATGCCTTACTTGTTTGAGAGTCCCTTCAAATTTACCGATACGGGTTTCCAGATTTTCGGACCAACTTCTAATCTCTTTAAAGTCCTCGTTGTTTTCGATTCGCAACTCCTGAACTTGTAATTTAAGCTGATGCGTTTTGTCAATAATAGATTCTAAGGCGTTCCCATGTCTCTCGATGGCCTTTACATCTTCGGTTTCAAGTATTTTCCCAGTATCTTCTACTGTAAAGTTAAGCATTTTCAGTTTGCCTTCGATCTTCTCTTGTAATGTTTTGATCTCGCTCATGTTGACATTTGGTCTGCAAAAACCTTTGTGTTTGAATTTCTCTCGTCGCTTGTTTTAGAACTCTCCTTTTCTCCTGAAGTGTCCTGGCAGGGTCGCCACTTGTGTCGCAAGGATTCCTTGACGCTATTCCACACAGGTTAACTTTTCGACACATTTATTAACAACTTAAGTCTCCACAAGTTTTTTCTTTCTCCTTTCTCCCCGCGTGCTCGCTCTACCGGTCCTAACCGGTTTTTTGTGACGTCAGTCCATCGCGTCACGCAATTGTCACGTTGCGTCCTATTTTCGTTCCGACATAATCACAAAACACAGAATAGGCGCGGGCATCTCGTTTATTGATGCAGCGAGCGTAAAGCGTTACAAAAAACAGCATTACAGTTTCACAAACTCAGAGAAAATTACAACAGTAAATAAAATAAAGAACTAGGGTTGAAAGAGATACCTCGAATGGCTATTGCATAACTTAACAACCCTTAAATAGTGTTCTAGCCCCTTGAGACACCTACAAGCACGCTAAAAATACTTCAGCAGTATTATGCAACCAAACATACATACTCTCGTGAAACTAACAAAACGTTACAAAATATATATTTTAAGCCGCTGCTACACGAGCGATTTTTTGCTCGCGCTGGTGATGCGATTTTTTCAAACTTTGTCGCGTCGCCAGCGCGAGCTGAAAATCACACGTGTAGCCACCGTTGAACTGGCGACGCGACAGGTGAAAAAATCGCAAGAAAAAAGTCGCCAGAGTTGAAACTTTCGCGACAAAATCGCCGAGATAGTTGCCCGTGTAGCCACCCTGCAAGTTTTTGGCCGTGCTTGCGACGCGACTAAAGAGTATTTAGCCAATGAAATTGAAGTAAGGAATGTCTGTTTATAGTGCCCAGGTCTCTTGAAGTATGCGATTCGCGCGGCCTTCAATTTGTTGCCAAAATTTGTCACAAGTGTAGGCACCCTGGCGCGCAGGCGACGCGACAAAATCTGAAAAAAATCGCATCACCGGCGCGAGACAAAAATCGCTCGTGTAGCCGCGGCTTTAAGGAAGAGCTGATACAACGTAGATTTGATATTTTAGTGGTGTATTATATTTCGGATGGCCAAACCAGCCTTCTTCGCGTACAATGAGAGTTTACATTGGATTGCTTCTATGTACATATATATAGTAAATGGATGTTGACATAATACTGGAAAAAATGTGATAAAACATGGCAGTTACAACGAATTTGAATTCAAATACTAAGAGTAAAGGAAAATAACGGAAATTACTATAATAATTAACAATTATTGGACGACGTTGAGCAAAATATCGTGATTTGTCAGTGGCGAGCAGATCAATAATTGATCTGCGAGACACTGACAAATCACCATATTTTGCAATAACCGAGGTCAATAATTGTTTTATCATTCGATCACCGAGTTTGTTTTTGTTTTTGTTTCCGGAAAGCCGAAAGCGCGCTGCCTTGCAGAGTCGAGTGTTGGCACCAATCAATTGGTTTCCTTCTCAGCACAATTATATTTGTAGACTTCAAATTGTTCTTACAGTCAAACGTTCAATAACACTAAGCATCAACAAAGCTGAAGAATTTCACAGTTTTCAAAGCGTATCCCGACAAGTGAAGCTTTGGTATAAAGCTCGCCATTCTTTTTCTGGCTTCAGCATAAAATCTCTTCAGTACATATGCATTCGCCAACTTGTCCTTCGCGTCGATGACACGAGTGACTCTTCGTCTACATTTCTTTCCTTGAGATACTCTCGAAATACGTTGAGTGCAAATTTTGGTCCTTTTTTAGTATTCTCACTGTTCTTTCGATCAACTAAAGATGTCGAATCATTCTCTGACAGCACGGGGAACCGATCTGCCATTTTCTCACAAGAGCGGGATTTCAATTGCGCATGGGCAGAATACTATTTGCAGCAAAACACTTATTTGTAGGCAGTTATTTGCAGGTCACGTGGTGGGCTCTCGTCCAATGAAAAAGAAGGACAAAATACATCGAATGATAATGCCTTATAATTCGGCACATGTGAAATGCGACGTTTGAAACCACTGTCGAACTTCAGTCGAAGATGCGGCAGAAGTCGAATTTAATTCTATTCTGTCGAATTTAATTGATTCAAACGTCGCATTTCAGATCCAGATAATTCTCAAGTTGTATTCGGCACATGTGAAATGCGACGTTTGAACCGGGCCTAAGTCAGGAAAACTAGCCGTAATTATGATCCACGTCAGAGCTGAAAGAGGCATAGGTCTAGTCTGTAGATGATTGTTAATGATAAAGATTGCAGCTACGATTTTTTCATTGGATTGCTTTGCCTTGCTGGATAACAACGATTATAGATCGCCTCATACGTTGCGGTTCCTTTAATGTTAAGTTCTTTTGAATGGGATGGTGTTTTTATGCTAAATTAAGGGATATCAAAAAATGTTATTTTTTCCTCTTTCCTGGTAGTTTCCAAGCAACACTGCTAATCGATTCTTATGAGAAACTACAATCTTGGACAAATTAAATGGAAAATTGAGACCACCCCTCCCCCCAAAAATCAATGATGGGAAGATGGCGCGTTATGGCATTCGTGCGGCTTCATCTTTGATTAATGGGGATGGGGGAATTTCTGTTCCATTTTATTCTGTCCAAGATTGTCTGTATGAGCCCCTGCTCGGCGTTACTTGTAGAGTAATCATGACATGAAACGCGCAGTCGCACGCTCAATTTAAAAGTTATGCGCGATTCGAGAGCACAGCGGCTTCATTAAACCGACCTGAATGACACTGAAAAAAGAGATTGCAAGTGGAATTTCTTATTAGCTGTTCATGTACTTTTGGGGTTTAATTAGGAATAAATACTACGTGTTTAAAAGCATGTTATGATCGGCGTGAAATTGTAAAATTTGCAGCTTTCACGAATCGACGGCTTCGGTAATGATTTTTAATAAATGGATGTAACGATTGAATATTTCTGATCGAACTAGCGAGATAAGTTTGCTAGAACATATCGATAAAATGGAGTTGCTTCCGCAATAATTATCGAGCATTGAAAGTCAATCAGAAAGCCTTGATGAACAATTAGAGCCATCGAAAGTGCGGAGCGTGTACTACTGACTTGTAGCCAAGCTGATCTCAGCATTTTTTCCGGACAGACAATCGTTCGCGGATGCAGTTTATAAAGCAGTTTCGAATGGTAAGGGGCCGAAATCAAAAGTGGTTCAGTGGTCTTGCGGCCAGGGCGGTTGAGGAAGGTATCTCAACAGCTTGGGACATGGAGAGGGAAAGTGAAGTGCTCCGAAGAAGCAAAATGTCGAGGCTAGAGATCTTACAGAAATTCGTGGAAGATCCTTGTACCGAGGAGGGATGCAATGGAAGGTGGCTGCAGTGCGCTGAGCAGATCCTGCTGTGGAACGATGTGTCGAGGGAAGCATTTAGTGAAACTGTAACAAATCTTCTTGAAAAAGGAAAGGGGAAATTTCGAATCATTCTTCTAAAGCGTGCTGCAAACATTGGAAAACGTTTCTTCTTATCCATTAAATATTCTTTACAGGTCTTTTTGTAGTCCCCCGACATCTAATTTCGCATTGGTGGGAGCTGAAAAAGCGGAGGTCATTTTTTCAACGACTTTAGATGGAACCCCGGGATGGTACCCCAAATCATTCAGTGGAATGATTTACTTCTTATGCTCGAGGCTCAGTCAGTACATCTTCCTGCCCCAAAGTGTGACAGCTTTCTCCTTGTAGGGCTAATAATCTGGTAAGGTTTCTTGCTCTGCCTTCCTTTCCTTCTTCTTCTTCTATAATTTTTTTTCTTCTAGACTTCAATTTTTATTTCTTACCGTCTTCCTGGATTTTGTTCAGGCCTTTCTGTCCCCCTCTTCCTTTCTCTTTTACGTCCGGTCAGGGTGGTCGGCAGGTTGTTTGCTGGAACTGGATCCCAATAGTCCCTTTGTTGCACTCGGTTGCTGCGAGAGTACCCGGATTCTCCACCAGCTTGTTGAAGGAAATCTTTTAGGGGAAGAAAGACTCCTCAACAATCCTGCTGTTTGACTTCTTTATTTGGCGTTCTCAGGTCGATCTTACAGCTCTCGTTCAACTATTCTTGCTCTGACCCTATTTGTAAGGTATACAGCCCTTTTTATATGTTCTTAGACTGACCAGGAACCCATGACCCGGAGCCTACAACTCTACCGTGTTCGTGTAACGGCGTTTTCACAGACCGATTTATTTTTAGATTGAATTTCCCGCGAATGAGACTCCCACAGGAGCCCGATGACCAATTACAAGAAATTAAGCTGACGTCATAGGGTCACCGATCCGGAACTGCCTTTGTTTTTTGACCTAATTCGCAGGAAGGGCTAGTCTAAAAATAAACGTACTTGTGAAAATGCCGTTTCACAGACGCTGTATGGAAGTTGCACGCTCCAGATGGGCTCCTTGTCTGACTGATCTATAAAGTGCCAATCGCACGTCAAAACGATGCGTGCCACGCCTACGCGTCAGCACATTGACATTTTTTCCACAACAAAGAAAATCGTTTTCTTCGACAGTATTTTACAGGTTTGCCAAAATAAGATTAGCGCGATCGGAGTATGACAAGTCACAAAAATTGCAAGAGACGAGTCACCATACTCTAGAATTAGTTACACAGTAAATTTACAGAGAAAATGACGATTTATGATTGTTACATAACAAAAGTTAAACAGATAAAAGAAGGAAAGGACGAGCATAAGCGCCGCCTTTTCCATAAATTTATCTGGCATACTGTTCCAGGAAGAAGAGAACAATAATTATGATAAACAGGTGCTATTTTTAATTACTTTAAAATATTACAATCTAGATTTAAAAAACACTTATTGAAAACTCAAAAGAGACCGCTGTTATCATGAAACTGATCTGGAACCGCGAGAACAAGTAAAAACACGGCCAGAGGAGAAATGAAAAAAAGTTGCTTCCAGAAATATAGTAGAAGACCTCGCTTGGAAAAAATAACGGTTAGTGGTACCAAAAACCAATTAAAACATTCCCAATAAAAATTTAGCTGGCCTGCATCCGTCGGTATCCCAAACGGATCAGTGCTCGGCCCTACACTTTTCTCTTTGTTTGTCAACGATCCACTGTCAAGTATGAAATCAGCTCCGTTTACTTATTAGCTGATGACGTTACGATTTACTGCATTAAAAAAATGGCAGACGAAGAGGTTGCTCAGTTAGACAAAGCTTTAGATGAACTGTATGATTGGTGTATTTTAAATCGCCTTATCCCGCATCCGCAAAAAAGGGAAGCCATGCTAATTTGTAAAACCCGCGCAATGGGGCCAGTTGCGCCAATTCACATCGGCATTGATGCCATAGGGTGGGTTAACAAATCTCGCTTACTGGGTATAACAGTTGACGATAACCTCTCCTGGGTGCCGCATGCATATGTTGGATCTCAAGAACACTTTCGCAAAGAAGCTAGACCTAATTAGGAGGTCGAGGTTTTTACCAAAGGATGATCATATTAACTTTTATTTCAAAGTCATATTGCCACCAGTAACTTACGGCCTGGCTCTGTGGGGGTCGTGCTTTAATGCCGAGCTTTTTGATTGATTGGAACGATAGCACTGTAGAGCGGCAAGGATAATTTTTAACTTATCAAAGAATATTCCTTAATTTAGCATGAAAACACTTACCCATTCAAAAGAACTTAACATTAAAAGTACCGGAACTTATGAGGCGAAGCAATTTGCTTAAATGATTATATCTATTATCATAGTTATCCAGCAAGGCAACGCAATCCAATGACACAAAAATCGTAGCTACTATTTCTATCGTTTAATACGTTACAAACTGCTTTGCATTCTCCGTCGTTGTCAAAAGACTTGCAAAGCAGTTTGTGGCGTCAAATACAGAATAGACACGTGCCTCTTTAGCTTTGGCCGGGGGTAAAAATTACGACTATTTTTGCGGACTTACGTATCTTTTTGGCACACAAAAAGTGAATTTTGAGGAGAAATGGTAGAATATGTTTGTTGAAGGTGAACATATTTAGCTGAAAAAATAAAAATACTTGAGGTTATTATATGGGTGCACTTTAAAGATCTCAGTCAGTGTAATGCCGGACGATTTTACTGGCCAATGTGGAACACCTTAGAGGCGACAGAGCTTACAATATCCACGTCCCCTTCAATCCTCTCCTTACTCGAAGTATCTCTTACAGATGTTAGTGTCCAATGCCGGACGATTTTTCTCATCAAAAGGGAACCCCGCTCAGGGGCGAAAGGGTAAGGGCGTTGTCGACTGGTCAGAGGATATATCCCACTGACTGGCGTTTTTAGGGAGGTGGACACTTGTTACGGGTTCAACTTTTGTAATGGACCGCCATTTTAAAAGCACACAGAGATAGAGGATTGGGAGGCCCTTTCTGTCATCATTAAAGTGAAAGGAAGAGTGCGCACGCGTATTCTTTTATCTTCCCCCCCCTCCGCGAGCGTTCTGTGCAGCATATAGAATGACGCGTTTAGTGTACTCATTTATACCCATTTATTTCAAGGGAAGGGTGCTGTGTCCCCTGTCCCCTGTTTCCTACTGTTTAAAATAAAAATAACAAAAACCCAATTAAAATAAATAAACAAACACCAACCACCCAAGCAAGTAATGGGATACATGAAAGATATCAAGCATTATCATCAACTGGGAACTCGGAAAAATGTTATGTATGCTGCGAGATAACTAATTTCTGTTAAGTTATTATGGTGGCCTCATGGTTAGTGCGCTCGACTCCGGATCGAGTGGTCCGGGTTCGGGGCCTGGCACGGGACATTGTGTTGTGTTCTTGGGCAAGACACTTTACTCTCACGGTGCCTCTCTCCACCCAGGTGTATAAATGGGTACCGGCGTAATGCTGGGGGTAACCCTGCGATGGACTAGCATCCCATCCAGGGGGGAGTACAAATACTCCTAGTCGCTTCATGCTACAGAAACCGGAGATAAGCGCCGGCCTGATGAGCCTTCTGGCTCGTAAGCGGAGACTTTTTTTTTTTAATTATTATTATTTTTACATGCACTGAATGAATCAGAGTAATATTACCAGAAAATATGTGTGAGAGCACTTAATTTGAATACTCACGCGACTGTTCTTCGTCTGTAGCACTGGGCATAACTTTCATTTTTTCTTTATTCAACTAATGTAAGACAAATTGCATTAACTTTCCATTCGTTGGAAATACTCAATAAATGCTATCATCAATAAATTTTGAAACAAATAAAAGTCGCGAATGACAACATTTCCTTAACCAGAGTGTTGAAATCAAAACGGGAAACCGCCGGCATTACTGGGATGCAGGATTGGCGCAGTAGAGAGTTCCCGAGATATTAGTGTAAGCTCATTTTCGACGTTTTTCTCAGGGAAAAACGCTTCAAAATTTCAATGCGGCCTCGTAAGGATTGGCTTGCAATTGTTTGGTGTAGCTGTTGTCGGTCAAATCTGGCCTAAGGTTGAATCTGTATTTACCTACCATAATCGTCACAAATCGTCGAAACAGACACCGTTTCTCCCGAATTTTCTGGAAAAATCCTGAGATTTCTACTTCACACTGTTTTCCCCACTGAAATGTGCCTTCTCCCTCCCCAATGTTGAGCCACGCGTGTTTTGAAGCACTGCGAGACCACTGTGATACCCAAATCAACATTGGGGAAGGGGAAACAGACACAAGTGTTTCAAGATTTTTGACAAGTATTGTAGGTTATATTGGTGATCCTCATTTTACCTCGGTTGAATATGCACTCTACCCAGTTTAAAGCAGCTATTCAGACCCCCTACAAAGGGTTGAAAGCACCTATACCTTTCCTCAAGCTGTCTTGCGCATCTAAACACATGTTCTTCATGTATCATGTATTCATACACATAGTAAGGGAACAAAGCATTGTACTATGCACTTACCGCTGCTCGAACTCAGACCCTCCAGGTCTTCACCACTACACTACAACCACGACGAACATGCTCAAACAACACAGTTCTTTTCATTAAAAACGGATTCAACCTGAGAACGGATTTTACCAGCTACATAGCTACCTATGGTCTCAATGTGAAGTTGTTCAAAACACAATTACATATGCTCCAATGTTTCGCTAGTAACTTGATTTTTGTGATTTTAAAATGTATTAAATTACTTTTGTTATATGGCTAGTGTTTCTCGCCGATATAACGCGTGCTCTGATTGGCTAAGAGCAGCTAAGCGCTAGGGAATTATTTTCCCGTAATGCCCACGAGCGGATTATGGATTACGCAAATTTGTTTTTTCTTCTTTAGAACCGTTCTGTTAGCCATATAATAAACAACTTAATAACCTCGACCGTTCGGTCGTTACAGCAAAATTTCAAACCTCGGCCTACCTGTATTGACCTCGCTGTCGCTCGATCAATACGGCAAGGCCTCAGTTTGAGATTTTGCTGTAACGACCTCACTCTTGGTTATTAAGTAGTTGATATTTAAACTGCGGGATGAAAATGAAATGAAAGTTGTAGAGATCATCGCTGCTAGATAAGCAACTTAAGGTGGATGGAACCAGTTTCACTACTTTTCAGAGACCTTATTTCAAGGGTTATAACTACTATATTGTATCAATTATTCATTAACAAAATGCGTCCACTATTGTGACGTAATAGGTTATCATGGCAACATGAAAGTTCTCAAAAACACCCTATATTTCGTCGTTACTAGCTTATATCTCAAAAATGAACTTAAGTAAACTTAAGGTAGCTCATTTCTGAGATATAAGCAAGTAAAGACGAAACATAGTGGGTGCATTTTGTTAAGCAATAATTGGTGTTTCATAGGTACCATAACATTGCTGTTGCGTGATGCAGTGCTATAGTGACAACCCTTCTAATAAGACGGTCTCTTCAAAGTAGTGGAACTGGTTCCAGCCACCTTAGTGCTACTTTAGTATGATCAAAAAATCATGTCCTTTTTTTCTTCAGATTTTGAAAGCGTGTTCGCTTAACACCTGACTGGCAAACATTTGAGCTTTGAGTTTTATCCAAAGGCTGTTTAGATTTCACGGTCCGCAATTACTCACGTCCCAAACTGACCGATTGGACCTCAGAGGGTTGGATCTAGGAAAATGACGTCGTTTACTCACTAGTTCAAAATTTCAGCGTGTAAACGCAACTTATTATATATGCAAATCACGAGTTTAAAAGTCTGAAAGTCCGAAACTTCCGTGCTGCATATTAATTCAGGAGCATAAACACGCGTTGCATCTTGAACTAGTGAGTCTTTGACGTCATTTTCGCCTCGACCCAGCTCTCTCAAGATTTTAAAGTTAGTACTGGCGGACCAATAAATAAGAAAATTACAGTTAAAATAAACAGGTGTCCTTTTAAAACCAGAAATTAAAACTTGGGTAACTTAGTGTTTAATTAACATAGTTTTGAAATCCAAAGAAAAAGAAGTATTGTTTTTTTGGTCGAAGTAGCACTTTAAGGAGTTGTAAGCAAAGAATAAGAAAAAATACAAGACGCTCTAGAAGCGTTTACTTGGAATATTCGATGCATTTAGAAGGTCTAAAAGCACATCGGATGGACTGAATAGCCGATTTTGTTATTGTATTTGACAGACGATAAACGCTACCTAAGTTTGTTCAAGTTTAAATGTCCGTTTCGAAACGATCTGGGAAACATTTTCTGTAGGCATGGTTGTTTGCAGGGACGCCCGCATGTGTTTTGTACGGAGCTTCTTATTTGATTATCGAACGCACGCAGTTCAATAATCCAAAATTAATATAACTGCTAGGGGTTTTACATGGATGTGGATACTTCCAGGGTGAACAGGTTCAGCTCAGGGAAATGTTGTTTGTTATAGACAGTTGAATTCAAAAGGTAAAAGGTGGTTGGAACCAGTTTCACCATTTTTAAAGACCTTCTTATTAGATGGGTTATAACTACTACACTGTATCACGTAACAGCAACGTTATGGTACCGCATTAAACACCAATTATTGCTTAACAAAATGAGCCCATTATTGTGACAAAATAGGTTACCATGGCAACATAAAAGCTCTCCAAAAACATCTGTATTTCGTCTTTACTTGCTTAAATCTAAAAAAAAATGAACTCGGTGACCCCCAATTTTATTGTAGAATAGTAATAAGCAATTTGAAATAGAACTATTACAAAAGCTTAAAAACATTTTGGAAAAAACATTTCAGAGCTACCTTAACGTTTGTTGAAAGTGTGGAAACCGGTTTGACATTGATGGCAGTGAGCTTTCTCAGGACAAGAAAAGGAACTTTAAAAAGGAAAAGAACTGGGGACACCCTTAAATGAAATCAACAATTAACACAAATCAAATGTTGGTTTTTGAGGAGAGGGAAAACCGGAGTACCAGGAGAAAACCTCTCGGTGCAGAGTGGAGAACCAACAAACTCAACCCACATATGACGCCGAATCTGGGAATCGAGTGCTCTCACCACTCCGCCATTCCTGCACCAAGGATGTACATGAAAAACGACATAAACCACTTAAAACCTACAATTACTTACTTCCTTCAAACGAAGGGCTAACGCTCGAAACACCAGCTCACAAATCTTTCTAACGGGGGTTAATTTCCCTTCCAATAATTTGATAAACCCAATTTGTGTGGTTCGACTTTCCACCTCGGACGCTGGACCAAAGTCTCTTTAGACACTACACCCATCCGATTTACCTTAAAATACAGCTTGATTTCTTCAGCCCTCCTCATATACTTGTTCACCTACACGAAAGCAAATGGAAAAGATCCCAAATTACGTCCCTGGATTTTTGTATTACTAGAATATGAAAAAATGATCCTGGCACTTCGCTGTTCAAGTATAAGTTTACCGAGAGAGTGTTTTAAACAATTCGTTCGATGCTTGTGAAAAAAATATATTTCTATTTCACACAATATGAAAAAAAATATGTACATTTCTGCAGGATTGATGACATCACCTCTAAATGCAGTGCTTCCTTGTAAGGCCCACGGGGTGTTACTAAAGATAAAACTCAGTATTAGATATTAAATCTGTAAGGTCATGATAACAGCAGGGATGACGTTGCTTCCATTAATTAAGGGAAGCTCTTCCAGGAACCACCCAAGCGAGTAATGTAATAAATACATGAAACGATATCATGCATTGTCAAATGGGAACTCGGAAAAATCCGAGCCCCAGATGGGATTTGACCCTCCGTGATCTACTACCGATGCTCTGAGCTACCGCTGAGCTACTGGAGACTCAGTGGTGAGCAAGGGTGAAATGTGGGTATGGAGTACGACTCTCACCACAGACCATCTGAACTAGTTCACGGAGAGTCATGGGTTCAAATCCCATCTGGGGCTCGAATTTTTCCGAGTTCTTATTTGACGATGCATAATATCTTTCATGTATCTCTTCCAGGAAGACATGAAAATTTCATACCAGACACCAAGCTTACCCTATTCACCCAAACATAACACCAAGAGACCGTTTACTTGCAGCCGTTATTTTGTTTCAGGTGATTTCCTAGTATTGCACTGCGCATAACAAAGTGAAGGCCATCTTCGATGTATCAATATTAAGACATGGTTGCGAGGCTTTATGATCAAATTTCACGGCTCAGTTCTGTTTTCTTTGTCTCACAAATCCCAAGGGAGATGTCCAAACAAAAGAATAATCAAATTTACTCATAAAGCCCGGGGTGCAGGGATAGCGTAGTAGTGAGCGGAGTAGCGGAGTAGCGACCTTTCGTGCGGGAAAGCTTGCTAGAGAGAAGAATGGCTGTTTTCAGAGGACAGCAGTAAAGAGCAGAACGGAAAACTTTTTAGACTGTCGCAAAAAAGTGTTATTTCAGTCAGTGAAAGTGAAACCGCGCTATCGGGGAGGCGTAATGTTGAGGGGTCGATCTCGGTTTGCTCGGTTTCCAGTTTAAAATGCTACTATGACCAAAAATAAAATTTTATTTGGATTTCAAAATCGTTAACTAAACACTAAATGACCCAAGTTTAAAGCCTTGATTTCAAAAGACACCTATTTATCTTAACTGGAATTTCTCTATTTATGGTCCGCCATTACTAACTTTAAAATCTTGAGAGAGCTGGATCGAGGAGAAAATGAGGTAAAAAACTTGATAGTTTAAGAATGCAATGCGTGCGTACGCAGCCCCTGTGGTTGCATTAATATGCAGCACGGGAGTTTCGGGGGGAGGGGGGGGGGGTGAAGGGGGGTTTCGGGCTTTCAGACTTTTGAACCCATGTTTTGCATTTATAATAACCTGAATTCAAACACTGAAATTCTAAGCAAGTGAGTAAATGAGATCCAACCCTCTCGAGTGTGAAGGTGAGTAACGGTGGACCGTGAAATCCAAAACTTACAATCAAAGCAAACAGCTTTTGTATAAAAATCAAAGCTCAAAATTCTGCCAGTCAGGTATTAAGCAAACAGACTTTTCTGATCATAGTAGCACTTTAAGCCGGCAAGAACTTAAAAGTTGTCAAACAGTCAACTAGGCAACTCTTACTTGTAGTTTTTTCAAAGTTCAAAGTTACAAAAAATACACAATGAAATGTTGGCAACACTTACAGTATTTTCTCCAGCAATGATATAAAAGTAAGGAATTACAAACTTTGAGGAATACTGTATTTCTCAAAAATTGTATCTTTTCTGGAAGCAACAACAGTGGGACACCCATGAAACTGGCTTTTCGTTCTCTCACCTGATAATATCGGTAACAATGATTCAAGTGCGAGCTGATACTGTGACAATGCGCCATCATATGCACCATGCTCATCCTGTATCACCAACCCAGAAAATAAAAAAATTACCACATGGCCTGGCATGCATCATGAACACCTTTTGTACTTATTTCTAATTCTAATTCTAATTGTGTGATCTGCAAAAGGCATAACCCATCACCGCAGATGTGGTGTCATCTACTTGTTATATTGTTATAAGTAGGTTATAAAAACGATGCTTTTAAAGGGGCTATGTCACTTTATTTTAGGGTGTTTAGGGGAAATCGGGTCGGGTGTCTTTTTTTTTTCCAACATTTTATGCTTCAATTTTTGTCGTTATTCTCCCGTACAAATGCGCCCCGCGTTTTGGCCACGACATCGACAATTTACACGAAGTTGTTAAAATATAAATATCGTAAGTCAAAACTGTCTACTCGCTGTACAAGATTGCGAATTTAGGAATCAAAATGTTTAAGATTCGAAATTCTAACTTCAAAGATTCGAACCTCGAAGAACAAAACAAAATACCTGCACACGTTAATACAGTTTGATTTGACGATTTGAGGTCGATCCGTGACATAAGAACTTAACACCAAATGATCGCTGAACATGTTTGTTTCCCATGGATAAACATTTCGCTTGTTTTCTTGCACAACAAAATCTTCTTTTCTTTAAAATTGTCGCAGACTATTAGCATTCTTTGTTGATCCGGACCTTCACACGGGTGAAAACTTGAATGACACGAGTATATTTTCTGTGGCGCCCGGTCGATTTGACCAAACTTTTTGCTTTTTACGTCGAATTCCATATGCGTAGTACATAGTCAAACGTTTTGTGGATGGTCATCTGGCCACAAAATCAATTGCGTGCTGATCGGGCCAATTCCCTTCTTCGCAATGTCAACAAGGCCTACATTGCCACCCCTCCCCTATAACACATTTGGTGAACCTTCCAGATTCTGGGAGACACGTGACCAGCCTGAACCAGGGTCTTTTTCTCCACGACAAAGAAGGCAGAAAAGAGAGACCCTGGGTATGAGGTTGTACCCTAACCTTCTGTTAAAGTAGCAGCTTTTAACAGTAAGCAGATCGCCTTTTCAAAAATGGTTTTTCAGGCCTTAAATGTTTTGCAAGTTGCAAAGAACAAGCAATATTGTCACCAGATCTTCACAGTTGTGAAATCTCTTTGCAAGTAATACAAACACAAAAAAAGATAAATATACACTTCAACGAAAAAAAAATAAAACAAGAACACCATTTAAGAGATTTATTTTATCGACGGTGACTCGGGAATACTCGGAAAAAATCCGAGTGCTCCTTTGCAGAAGTAGAACGTACATCGGAACTCAATTAATACTTCGGATGCTCTACCACTGAGGTACTGGAGACCCGCGGGAGCAAAGCCATTAAACTACAAAATCAGCGGCAAAAGTCTTGGGACACTCACCACTTGAAGTTGGTTTTCTTACTGAGTTTGAAAAAATTGCCCCCTCCCCCCCCCCCCCCCCCAGAACAATGTTGCCAATAGTGAACATACATTTCCTTCATTGATTGGGGGGAGGGGGGGGGACTTGTATTTTGAAGCTTTCAGTGGAATTTTGACAGTTATGCTTAGTTTCTGACGTCTGAGAGGTTTTCAGGCCCATTCTGACACTAGCGTCCCAACTACTTTTGCCACTGATTGTAGGTTAATGTGTCAATTGTCCCGCCACATTGCAGCAATGTAAATGTTAAAATGTAGCATATTCCTGATTGTACTGAAAGAAATATTACATGTTTGTGTTAATCCCGGTGAACAAAATCAAGGATTTACTTTATCGATTTCTTCCGAGTATCCCCAAGTCACCATCGATAAAATACATCTCTTCATTTCATTCCCCTGGGTTAATACTTTATCTTAGTATAATTTCATAGGTGAATAATGAAAATTCTCTGCGCTGATTGGTTGTACTTAAGGTGAATATTCCGCGACAATCACCTTAACGGTCTTTTCAAAATGCCCGCAAGCTGTTGTGTCGAGGTGACAGACGAAGAAATTGTTTTAAAGAAAATGCATATTTTTCAAATAATCACCTATGTAATTATACTAGCTCAGGCTCGGTGAATATTGGTGAATAATTATTATACATCACTTTCAGTACAAGAGCACCATTGAATACCCACAAATGACCATGCAGCTCCCAACATTAGTGCTTTCATAGCTCCATTGGTTATGCATCGCGAGGTCATGGGTTCAAACCCCGGTGAAGTCCTGAATTTTTCAGGCTTCTCTACGCAATAGCTACAATTGCGTTCACAAATACGAGGATCATAGCTTCACTTAAGGTGACATCCTGGTTTTGCATTGAATGTACATGAATTTATATTTTGAGATGACGATCTCGTTGCCGCCGCCGTCGTCGTTGCTAAAGCTCTCTATTTTCTCCTATGAACGAACGGTGACCCCCATTTTTTATTTCATGTATTTGCTGAGAACGGTGTCTTCATGGAATAGTGAAAAAATCAGCAAAAATCTATGGCCCGTTTTTTACAATTTCAAAAAATTGTACAGAAGGAGCCATTACGAGTCGAAAAGCCCACACTAAATTTAAATCTATTTTGGAGTGTTAAGTACTCATAAAGGTTATTCAAATACATTTTTCAGGCACGTACTCGAATTACCTATAGAACCCCGTCCCCCCCCCCCCCCCCCCGCCATCCCACCCCCGAGAGAGATGCAACTTCCAAGTAAAACTATCTTGCTATTAAATGTAGGGATGAGTTTTGAGCTTAGGTCTTTTTAACAAATACTTACTCTAATTTCAGCAATGTTTGCAAGTTGAAGTGCCTCCCTAAGCTCAGTGTGTTCACTGCTGTAACGTGCCAGTAGTTCATCAGGGTTGCTGTGTGTTTTTATCTTAAAACATTGTTTCAGTTCTTCTGCTCGACTCATGTACTGATTAACCTACAAAAGCAACAAAAATAAAGTATGTACACGTACCACCAGAATGTCATCCAACTTTCAAGCAGTATGCAACCACAGTTTAAGGAGAGTGTTCGTGAAATCATAATAATATCGTGAAAAGACCACTACACTAATCAGAACTTACAGTGCGTTCATGTCCTGAGATGAGTTGTTCCAAGGTTAATAACTCAAAGTTGCAATAAAATGTAACCATGATTCCAATTTCAAGAGTTGAAAAGTGTTTTGCAAGTATAGCAAAGTAATAGTTATTGTTTTATCAAAAAACTGTAACCGCAAAGTCAGGATTTTTTTTATGATGAGCGTTCATATGTGAAAGCCATACTTTCGAACTGCAGAGAGAATCACGTAACAAATTAAGGCTTTCCTTTCGTTACTGCTTAAGTAACTGTGATGATCTACATAACTATTAATTTTAAGTCGAGATTAGCATAATTTGGCTTCATGAAAAAATAGACAAGAAGGCGAAATCAGAGGAAAAGATTAGGAAAGGAAAACCATGTTGGATACCTCTATAATGTAAAATTATTCTTTCGTTTCGAGTCATGTAGCAGCTCTCGTAACGTATAATGTGATTGGCTCGCTACCCTAGCCAAAAACAAAAGACTAAGCAATTGAAACAATGACTTAGACTTTAAAAAAACACTAGAAGCCGCTTACAATACCAAACAATAGCAGCTTACGAGAGCTGCTACACTACTGTTCGATTCAGTATATCAACGTGGCTACTGATTGCATGCATTTATAACTGAACTAATTGTTTTTACCAACAAGAACTGATTAATGATGAAATGGTATAGGAAATGAATCATATATGAACTGCGGATATGAAATCAAGTGAAGCTATGATCTTCGCAGTTATGAACGCAATTTTTACAATTGCGTAGAGAAGCCTGAAAAATTCAGGACTTCAACGGGGTTTGAACCCGTGACCTCGCGATTCCGGTGCGACGCTCTAACCAACTGAGCTATGAAGCCACTGACGTTGGGAGCTGGTCATTTGTGGGTTCTAATGGTCCCGTGAGGAATGAATCAATGATGAAATGGTATATGAAATAAATCATATATGAACTGCGGATATGAAATCAAGTGAAGCTATGATCTTCGCAGTTATGAACGCAATTGTAAAAATTGCGTAGAGAAGCCTGAAAAATTCAGGACTTCAACGAGGAACGGATTAGATGACAATTAGTCCATGAGTGCGCGTTGGATATGACATGGTAAGTAGCCAACAAGGCGGATAGTGCTGAGTTGGCTGTATTTATAAACCAGTCTCATATGATCCAACAAGCGTGAATGGAATAATGATAATTACAAATTTAATAAATTCTGAACGTTTGAACAACAGGCCATTTTCGAAATATCAATATTCAGCTTGATAGTTAGGCAGGGAAGACAAAAACAATAGAAACACGTTAGAATGAATGTGAAAAATATTTACATATAATCCACTTTCCTTTGTCTTTGTCCTCTAAATCTCTCTTTCAAGCTGAATTTTAATATATAGAAAAAGGCCTATTGCCAGTTTTTCATCTGGTAACACTTGCGCAATCACTTTCCATATCAGGTTATACAGTCTATGATCTGATAACCGAGACCAAAATGAACCAGACAGAAAGCTAGAAACGCAATATCCAAGGTCGAAAATTCAACAATATTCTATAACCTACTCTTTCTCTCATTCTCTTCTTTTTCTCAGAATCTTTTTCATCTGCAGACCGAAAAAAATTCAGTTAAAGTAGACTTCAGGGGGACGGGCAAAGATGAGCAGGGATAGCACATTGGTGAGAACATCTGTCTCCCACCAGTGTGGCCCAGATTCGATTCACAGACTTGACGTCATATGTAGGCTGAGTGTGTTGCTTCTCTACTCTCCTCTGGGTACTCCGGATTTTACCATCTCCTCAAACACCACCCTAACCTATGACTTGATAGGAGTTTAGTTGAATTGATTTTGATTTCTGTACAGTGTCCCCAATTACCGCCCCAGGGGTAAATACAAGTTGACACTCAAAATAAAATTAATAATAAAACTAATAATAATAATAATAATAATAATAATAATAATAATAATAATAATAATAATAATATTATTATTATTATTATTATCATTATCATTATTATTTTAACACAGGGCTTGTTTAAGAGAAAAAAATAACGTTATTATCACAAAGGTGTCGCCCCTTCTGGGAAAAGCATAATATAAAAGTTGGACAAATAATTATTCAAGTCTCGTATTTTTTTCATCGTTCATCAGTTAGTTTTCGTACGTATGCGATCGAGTTTAAGAAAGTTCAACATTAGGCACTTTTCGCTCGAATTTTAGTTTCGTTTCGTTCCGTTCTATTTTGTGTATATAGCTTCGTTAAATCTTTAAGTCGTCGAGTAGGTTTTATGTAAAAAGTAAGTTTCGACAAATAAAGGCAATAGGTTAGGAAATCGTCAGAACATTTTTGGTAGCATAGCGAGGTTCGTTGTTCGGTGTCCTAGCAAGATGTTTGAGGACCAAGTGGAAGAGCCTGGAGACGATTCTGAGGACCGCTTGGACACGTCCAAAGAAAAAAATGTAAGGCGAAAACAAACTTTACTCGAGCCAGACGAAAGCTGTTATGATTAATCGATGATGATCATCCGCCAAGACGTAACGAAGTGCGGAATGGATGTGAAAGTCTTGATTTGGTCTTGATATTCGCGTTGATCGATATAATCGAAAGAAAGTCGGCAGAGAAATGGAACAGCTAGAAAGCGAATTCACTGAAGCTCAGAACAGAGCGCAAGAATATTTGGATAAAACAAAATCGGAATCATCGCCTTTGGAATCTGTGTTAAGTGAAGCAGAGAGTGCTCGCTGTAAAGAAATTGAATTCCAGCCACGCCCACTTTCTCGAGACGTTCAAGACCCACGCGAGCGGAAACGCGACTTGCAAAAGCCACACTCAGATTCAAGAGAGCTTCCAGACTATTACGAATGGCCACACACTGATTTACTTCAGGAGGATCTAACACCCCGTCAATTTACTCCAGTACCGATGGCCTTCCCTGGTAAAGCCTCAGCTGAAACTCCCGCCGTGACCATTGGTCGTGGAATGTGGACTCAACTTAAACGCGTCGCTATACCAGTATTTTTGGGAAATAAGAAAACGTACGAGAGTTGAAAAGCAGCATTCATTGCCTGCATTGACAAAGCACCCGCGACGCAAGAATATAAACTCCTTCAGTTACGGCAGTACTTATCGGGAGAGGCCCTGAAGACGTCGAGAACTTGGGACATTCAGGATACGCTTATGAAGCTGCAAAAGAGAGACTAGAACGTAAGTTTGGCGGCCAACGGCGTCAAAATGCCATTAGACTGGAGGAATTGAAAAATTTCAAACCTCTTTGACCCGACATTTCAAAGGATTTGGAAGACTGTGCAGATCTGTTGGACATTGCAATTATTAACCTTAAGGAGGCGGGAAGATCTGCAGAGCTTGGAGATGGGTCCCTATACTTAAAACTGCAAAAGAAAATGACGGAGCTAATGCTTGCACGTTATCATCGCTGGGTTTACGGGAATTTTAAGATCGCATCCGGGAAACTCTGCTAGTGGGTCATACAAGAATCAAAGTTTTATACCATTGCGCATGAAACGGTCAGAGGTCTTATCAAAGGAGACTGGCACCCTGCAGGGCAGCACAAGATAAACACGTTTTTTGCAGAGCCTTCAATTTCCGATCGCAACCAGCGACAATGTCCCGTTTGTAGCAAACAACATAGCGTTTGGAACTGCGAGTTGTACCAGAAGACGACTGTTCCTAGTCACTGGGAAACGGCAAAACAACTCAAGTTAAGCTATCGATGCTTCAATTCTGGTCACCAAGGAAGCTTATGATGTCGAAGCAGAGTGTGTGCAGTAAATGGTTGTCACGAAAACCACCATAGGCTGTTGCATCGAGTTCAGAGATAAAACACCACAAATCCAGACCAGCCATCAGCAGTGGCTTTGTATACATCAGGAGGAAGGGTGGAGACCTTACCAAGCCTGTCGGTTGTTCCTTCCAACAATTCTGCTGAGTTACTCGGGGCTGAGACATCCCAACCGATTACGGAGGGGGAGCAGCGAAATATCGCTGAAAGATCGATGACCACAGTAGCCCAGTAATCGCCGAATAGAAGTGAACGCCCTGCTGGACGATGCCAGTACAAGGACTCACCTCAATTCTGATGTTGCCGCCCAATTAGGCCTACAGGGAGAATACCAAAGAGTGTCAGGGAACATGCTCAATGGAAGAGTTGAGACTTTCGAAACAATGCCTGTAGAACTTGAGGTGGAGAGTGTAGATGGGCAAAAAAATCAGTGCTCTAACAACAGACCGAGTTACCGGAAACTTCCGCATTATCGATTGGAGAAAAGAATCGAAGAAGTGGAAACATCTCTAAGGAATTGCCTTTCCAAAACAGAGTACCGCGCGTCCAATTGTTGATATTCTGATTGGTATCGACTGTCTCGACTTACATTACTCCTACAAAGACGTCCAAGGATTTCCAGGAGACCCAATTGTAAGACATACATCTTTGGGTTGGACTTGTATCGGAAATCCAGACGGCAAGATCGGGAACTGTGTACAGACAAACTTTATCCATGCCTATTTCGTTCATGGAGAAACAGAGTTGGAGGAAATGTATTTAACTCTGCGCCGATTCTGGAAAACAGAAGTTGTCCACAAAGACAAACCTGTTCTGGGAATCGAGGACAGAACTGTTTTGGAAAACACCCAAAAGTCGTTAAAGTTTGGTGGAAGGTCGGTATCAAGTTGCCATCCCATGGAAAAAGAACCTTACCTCAAGACAATTACGAAATTGCACTTGCAGCCTATACAGACTGTATACACTTTAAAGGGGTACACCAGACAAGTCCCACGGGAAAATCGACCAGCGGCCAGGTGGTTTCTTCCTCACTTTCCAGTTGTGAGGCCGGACAGAACTACTACAAAGACGCGTATCGTTTTTTATGCCTCTGCGAGGTATCAAGGAGTTTCTTTGAATGATCTGATTCGTCCTTTCACCGGTTTCTCTGGAGAAACTTGGACCAACAGAAATCTCCAGAAGAGTACGAATTTAGCCGTGTTGTATTTGGTGTGAATTCGTCGCCATTTCTTGCTCAGTTTGTCACTCAACATCACGCGGAAAAACATAGAACTGAGTACCCACTCGCAGCCAAAACCGCCCTCAAATCGACCTACATGGAGATGACAGTATGGACTCGGTAACTGACGACCAGCAAGGAATGGAACTGCACAAGCAATTGTCGAACCTTTGGAAACGTGCAGGAATGCAAGCTCGAAAGTGGTTGTCCAACTCTCCAGCTGTGCTGAGCGAAATCCCACCAGAAGACAGAGCTTCAGAAATTGATTTAAAGGAAGGATCCCTACCCTCCATCAAAACCCTTGGAGTATTATGGCAGGCAGCAAAGGATGCGTTTACTTTCAAGGTTCAACCACCTGATAACTACTTTTCCTTTACGAAACGCAATTTTCTATCCAAAGTGACAACTTTGTTCGATCCACTCGGGTTCCTCGCGCCGTTTATCATCAGAGGCAAAGTCCTGTTACAAGACCTATGGGCTGTGGAACTAGACTTGGACGACCCTTTCGGAGAAACCCTGGTGTGTAGAAGTTTGAAGAATTGCCTGAACTAGCCCAGATCAGCGTCCACGATGCTTGCAACCACTGAAAGATGAAATAGCAATTTCCTCATCACTTTAAACCTTCGTGGATGCTTCTGAAGATGCTTATGGTTCCGTTGTGCATTCAAGAAATGTCTATCCAAGTGGCCTAATATCCAGCGTTATTGTGGCTGCAAAGACCAAGTGTCGCTCCCCTTAGAGCAATTAGTGTCCCACGCGTGGAATTGATGGGTTCTGTGCTTGGTTTAAGGCTAACTAAAGAGATTTCAAAGGCGTTGAATGTATCGGATGCAGTTTTCTGGTCAGACAGCGTACATTTACTCTGGTGGTTGCGTAACGCGAGACGACGTTTCAAACCATTCGTTGCTTACAGAGTTATCGTACAAGCCCAGCAACAAGCATTTCCTGATGAATATCGCATGTTGGCACACAGAGATCTGTTGCAAATAAAGATATCAAATGGCATTTCAATCCACCATTAGCGCCTCACTTCGGGGGAGTACACGAAATCATTATTAAGGCGGCCAAGAGAGCAATGACTGACTGAACACCTTTTTAAGTCTATTGTTAATGATCCACGGAGTAAGATTACCAGCCTCCTGCCTCCCTCAGTTTCTATCTCATATGAGCTGAGAAGGCAGAGGAGGTTTGCCATGCCTCTTGTAAAGACAAATAGATTTGCAAATTCATTCATAGTTAAGAGTGCGAGGGAAGCATTTAAGTAATTTCTGACAGTAGTCGCTTTGTAATTATATAATAGTAGTAGTTTTTAAATCATTTCTTATATTTCTTACTTGTAAAGAGGCGCAATTCAGTTTTTTTTAACTGCAATGTTTTTTCTTAATAAACACACACAGTCAGGCAATCCTTGCAATTTTGGGGTCGGCGGACGTTAACGATGAAGAACTGATGACAGCTTACTTACGTACGTCCGTACGTGCACCCACCCATGTATGCCAATGTGACCAGTATCATGCTAGTTTACAGCATGCATCTTTGATATCGGACATCCATGTTTTGATCAATTGACACCTGTCAAAACAAGGTATCCGCTGACCAGTATCACGTGACCATATCGCGGGCTCAAGCTTAGAGCTCACCTGTTTTTTTTTTTAAGTTGACCGCTGACCAGGTACTGGTTTTCGATTGGATTGCAGGCGTAACTCACTCGAAAAACAGATATCGCACTCATTGCTTTGTGATTCATGCAATGTCGGAGCGTAAATTTTCCCATGCAATTCACTAGTTAGGCAAAGAATTTTTCTACAGATGAAAGCAAAGAAAATGATTTAATTATTAAAGCAGTAACCGAAAACATCAAAACGCGGACAATTCGAAACCTTTTATTTTCACAGGGAGCTCCGCTTTTAGGCTTGGCTAAATCTATATATTATTATTTTCCAGAAAAGTGTTTGATAATAGTCCAGCAGTGTCGGGTCCAAAGCATGGTCCTAAGGAACCGCACCACATGTAGCTGTATTGCATTGATAACACCTTCCTCAGAATATGCGATGTACCTAATAAATCTTTTGATCTTTTGCCACTCCATGATGTTTATTGAGCCAGGGATTTTTGCGGTGTACTTTTTATAGTTCCGAGCGCTCCAATAATAACTGGGATCATTTCAGTTTTCAATCGCCACATTCGGTTTGTTTCAATTTCCAGGTCCTAATGTTTGGACATTTTTTTCAATGAACTTCAATGATATGCTTTTTTCTGATGGTATTGCCATATCGATAAATAAGTATACAGATCCTTGTTTTGTGGTCTTTTATCACTATATCTGGTCTATTAGCTTTAATGTTCCAGTCTGTATGAATGGCCATGTCTCACAATATCGTGACATTGCCACATTGTCACATACTGTTTCTGGTTTAATTTGTGGCCAGACCATTTTTCGGACCCTTTTTACGTTATAATTGTTTCAGATTTCCCAGTGTATATATGGGGCTCCCCTGCCGTGTCGGTAAATATATTCCGTTTTTGTTAGTTCTGGGAATCCAGACACGATAAGGTCATTTTTTTCCTTTTCTTCACAACGAGTGAATAAAAATCGTATGAGCGAACCAAACATGAAGTTATTTGCTTATTTTATGACTTAGTACTGAGACTTCTTTAAAACAAATATGGCAACAGAGAGATTAGACAATGAAGTGAAAACTCACACAAGTATAAACTCACTCACATGTTCGTTCAACTCCGTAGCTGGAATGTCTTCAACTTTCCTAATTATTTTCATTCTCAGTTTCTAAAAAGGTTTGCAAAAGTTTTACATCTCGTTGTGTTTTTTTGCAAGGTGGCTTTGTGCTATTGTTCAGCGATGAAATTGTCAACCAAACCAGCGTCCACAAACATTTATGACAACTTGAAAATAAAAGGGTGGCTTGCACGTTTTCCCGCCTTGGATGACAGTTTCAAGAACAATCATTTTTCATTAGTGAAAAATGTATTGTTGTAAACAATAAATGTATTGGGAATATTTTTCGCTGTTTCTCCGCAATGGATCCTCGCTGGACCTTGAAACTTGGTCAAGGAGAAGTAAATTTATCCATGTGGCCATTGCCGGAGTTTGAGCATGACTGATGCCGGAGAAGGGTGATTTAATCGGTGCGATGTGAGGTAAACTAGAAATTACTTTCCAGCCTTTCCTTTATTTAGGTACGAGTGACAACCCGGGAATTTGAGAAGTCGCTTAAGTCGCATTCAGTCAGGCAAATAACCACACAAAAAGCGAGAAATTCACCACGAAAATAAAGTACGGCTTTTTTATTGAGAACTTTTGCGGGTAAATATCTTTTTCAGTTTGTTATCGAGATTCCCATACAAATCCTTATAAGTGTTTAACTTCCTACTCTGGGCCGCCTGTGGTTGCACCACATACCTCCTAAGTATCTCACAAGCTATCACAAACCAGTATTTATCGGCTTGAAATGTCGGTGTGGGTTACACCCCAAACTGAAAGAGTTATTGTACTCTAAAAAATGCTTGCATTGAATAAGAGTTTTGCACTCTCAAAGAATAGTATTTCGTACTCTTACTGTTGTCTGCCACTAGCAGCCAGCATGGGAACAACAATCGAATAATACCGGTCAAGGATCGGCTGTCACAACAATTTTGTGAAAGCCAAGGATGCATTTTCACGTGTGCGAGGGTGATTTTGGAATACGATGCTTATGATGTTTTACTTGCCAACATTAAAACAAGTTGTTGGACATTACAAGTCGTGTAATGAGGTGGATGTTTTGGTTTACACAAATGATGTGCTACAATGTTTACATTCCATTGCTTATAAGGCAAGCAAATGATGTGGAGGAAAATCCAGGTCCTACAATATTTGATATCATTGATCCAACAACCACTGTGTCCGCTGACTCTAGTCAAGGAAGTGAAACAATCTTTGGTGTGAATGCTAGTAAAGTAATGTTTAGCAATGTCACTTACTGCTATTATATACCATCAAATACAAGATATTAGTTTGTGGACCAATTCTACTTTGAACAATATTTTGGTTATTGGAAATAATCTATACAGTTCTACAAGATGTTCTAGTTGAATTTCAGCATTCTTTTGATCATTTATAAGATCATATGAATGTATGACAGTGCCATGCTTGTTTCTTAGCCAATCTAGTGCTTCTGTTACTAGTAAATAGCTGATAGAGATGATGTAGCATGCAGCAAGCGTTGTCTAAACTGTGCAAATGGCAATAAGAGAGAGATTAGCGGCAAGTCATCAATGTAAAATTCTGAACAGGTCCTGAAATTGAAGCATACTTAAGGAACCCATTTCACTGCTGCATTGTTATGGCAAATTTTCAACCAATCACGCTTGGTAAAAGTGAGACCGCAGTACCAAATTCTATAAGGGCTGAATGGAGTTTAACCAAGGGCGCGTTCGATTGCCCCTATTCCGGAATAAGAATACGTGGAGTGATGATTAAAACGGTATGTTTGGCGCGTTTCGAAGCAGCAAGGATACCAAAAATATGTTTAAAATAGCATTTTTGCAGATATTTGAAATTTTTAATGTGAATCTCCGTAAAAACGAAGGATTTCTAACTTATAGTCCATGTATTCCTATTCCAGAATACGGTCAATCGAACGCACCCTAAGGATAAGACCCCAAGGACACATTGCGGACCTATTTTTTTATATATTGCAGGTGAAAATTTAATGACAGCCCTGTTTAATGCTGTTTTTTTTTTGAGTGTGTGCTTTGAATTAGTTCCAGATTGGCTATATTTTTTTCGTTCGGATAGAAGTGATATAAGGAAAATGGACAGTGATATATTTTAATTACAAAAATTGTTTTTGTGTAACACTTTTCATTTATTTAATTTCACTCACTTTAAGATCTACACCATCCCCTCAAGAGAATTTCTTTTTCATGTTAGTTGGAGGTTACAAACTGTTTTCATTTCTAGGGACTTATCTTATTAGCTAAATACAAGGAAGGGTTACGTTTTTACGAACGTTGGCCGTGTAGCACTTATGTTTCAACAGACTTAACTGATTAGAGTGTAATGTGAGGTACTAGTTTTGTACCCCATATGAACCATGTGAGCGTTAGCCCAACTAATGGAAATGGGCCCACACAAGGACAGAGAAAAACTCTGACCAGGGGGGGCGCGGTGGCCTCATAGTTAGTGTACTCGACTCTGGATCGAGTGGTCCGGGTTCGGGTGTTGTGTTCTTGGGCAACACATTTTACTCTCACGGTGCCTCTCTCCACCCAGGTGTATAAATGGGTACCGGCGAATTTAATGCTAAGGGGAACCCCGCAATGGACTGGCATCCCATCCAGGGGGGACTAGAAATACTCCTAGTTGCTTCATGTTACAGTAACCGGAGATAAGCGCCGCCATGATGGGCCTTCTAGGCTCGTAGCAGACTTGACTTTACATTACGAAGTGGTTACTTTGTTGTCGTTTCCTCGGAATAATGTACAAAACCCTTTATTTTGGAGTCGTTTCGCAGTTCTGCATTGTCACATTCAATGGTCTGCTTCTGATTGAGAAGGAATTTCAGTAAACTCGGAAACTTATTCGTTTTGTCAACGGTACTGTGGTCGGAGCTTACGAACTTTGCCCATTGTTTCTTGATTTCGGTTGGTAATTTCTTCTCTATCACACTCACAGGGCTGGTTGTAGTTATTTCCTTTTCTAGTCCTAATCTCTTTAAATCTCGGTAGCCACGCTCGACGACGTTGATTAACTCGATGAGTCTGTTGTTTTCAACGTCCCTGATATGTATGTCTCATATTCTGTATTGCGTTCATGACAATATCTACGACTTTCCAGGGATCACCATATTTTTCATCTAATCGTTCGCACGTAGCTTTAAGATCGTCATCAATACTTTTCATGACATCACCTGGTTCTTTACTAAGACATGAGCGAAGGATGTAAGGAGCGTTTTCGATGTTAATTGTCGGCGTTCGTTGTCTCACGATCGATTAGTGATAGTTTCGTTTTGTGATTGTTCAATT
>NC_090884.1:19371240-19391240 GCF_036669925.1 Montipora capricornis | reverse complement strand
ATCATTGAAGATGGGAATTGATTCTCAGAAGGATCAGGCAGGTCTGTTGAGCATGATATGGAACCCTAAGGACGACACACTGCAATTCCCAAAAAAGGCTGTTGTGGTTCCTCCTCATGTGAAGTTTACCAAGCGAAAAGTCCTGAGTTCTGCAGCTTTGTCAACATTATTTTGATCCCACTGGCTTCATCTCTCCAGTACTTGCTCCAGCCAAGACAAGTCATTCATTTCATCCTTGTGGGATAAGGGATTTGAGTACTGACCTCCAGCTTGGCTAGTAAGAGGTACTATTATGTACAGTATAATGATCATAATGTCTCATGAATATGAAAAGCTGTTTATAATCTTAGCTATCACGCATGCCATAATAATACTTTGAAAAAGTTAAGTAAACCCCCAGCTGGATTGAAGGGTTGTTTCTACTGCTGAGCCTACCAATGAAAAGGCAAGATTTTTACATTGTGGTACACTGTAAGCGAAGAGGAAACTTGTAGACATCACTGTTTTGTTCTGCCCAATCAACAGTGAGAAGACAGTGAGGAATGGACTACTTTTTTCAAGTGATTTCAGGGCATCTCATACGCTTTGAGGAAGCCAAAGCTTAATTATGAAGGTGTCCATATTCAACATGGAGAGAAGCTAGACAAAGATGCAAATCTTCTGCACTGGTTGACACTTTGAATGTCAAATGAAAAACATAGGACTGATCAGTCATGAAAAGCACTTCTCAAAGAAGATCTGACCACCAGCCACTATAGCCTGCGCTGTACAGCTGTAAGACCATCAGTTACAATGAAAAGAGCCTCATGGATTGTATGGTATTGAGGCAAATAATACAATGTACATGCAATACAGTGTATGTGCTTGTACATGTCACACATTTATACAAACTGTAGTTTGGATTTTTGATTAACTTGGGTGTGACCAATTAGACATCATCATTGTGTTTGTTATTTTTTCTCCTTTTATCAACATTGACAGAGGAAAAAAAATTGTTTTCCACATCCTTGAGGACACCAAGCTTCCCAGCTATCTTTCTTAGAGAATTTCAATACTGGTAAACCTATAATTTTTTATGTGTTTTTGCATGTCATCCAACATGCCTTACTTGTCTTAATACAATGTATAAGCTGACTACATCTATCATCAACAAAGAACTCGAAAGTCATGAATTAAAGCATCAGTTAATGCAGATTGACCAACAAGGAAGTGAGCAAGTGAACATTGTACTTAATTTCCTAGCAGGTTATAATAAACAGCTTGACTTGGATAAAATAGGACCAAAAAAATCTAATTAGACAATGCCAGAAATGGGTAATCTCACAAAACTGAAGGATTGTGAAAGCAGTCTATTCATTCAACTGACTTTCCACACATTAGAGATACTGTCCATCTTAAGTCAAGAACATTGCTTTGAATTAAATAAATTCCGCATATTCTTTGTAAAATTTGAACTACTGAAAGTTTAGGAGAAACAAAATAATAATAATAATAATAATAACATCAAGATCAAGGCTGCTATGAAACTATAATAATCCTGACCCATCAATGTCAGCAGTAAGAATGTTTGAAGAGAAGTCTGTGAGGACAGGGCGACAATCAATGATCAAGGATGCAAGAAAATATGCTGAAGAGTTAGGTGTCCAACTCCAGCTGGTTTACCAGGAACCCAAGTGTATCAGCAAGGATGGCGAAGAGGTAGACGGGAAGAAAGAGAAGGATTGTCTATCTAGTGCTCAGCAGAAGGAACCAAGAGCAACTGTGAAGGGAGAAAGATGGCAGGATAAGAGGATAAGGGAAAGATGGGAAGACGCGAACCTAAATCAGAAGGCCTACTTCTCCTGGCTCCACCTTTGGAAGATGGAACCAACTCAATGTCGTTGGCTTACATGTACAAGAATTGTACCAGCAGCTACTATCATCAAAGTATTCTAGACTGGGACTGCCTTGAGCGGAGATGAATGTTACATCGCGTGTGTGGCAAGCTACAGAGAGCGTTTCACACATTCTACCTGGGGGTGGCCTTTTCACTCCGTCAAAATACTTGTCGCTGCACAACAATGCTGATAAGATTCTGTTCTTTGAAGTGATCAGATTGCTGGACCTTTTTTCGTCAATGGGGCCTTCATACTTAAAAGCCAAACCAAAGCCAATGTATAAGAATGAGAGGGCAGTTGCTTACTGCCAGGACATTCCTCTTTATGCACACAGCATGCATGTGAAGGCAAACAGAGTCTATGCAACCATTGTGGACAAGCAGAGCAAGACAGTGCCACTGATAGAGATGAGCTGCCACTGGGTTGAGAATAGAGAAGAAAAGGCTGCTGAGAAGACATCTAAGTACAAGGCAACTGCGTTGGGAACTGCAGCAGAGATACCCAGAGCATCAGGTGGCACAGTACAACATCATTATGGACGTTCTCGGAGGCCACTCGAGTTAGGTTCATTGTTGGCACTAAAGCAACTAGTTGGAGAAAAAACTCTACAAAGTCAGTCATCACTAGTACACGTACGCTGAATATTGCACACTCGTTTAAGATGTTGAAGTAACCCAATCAAAAGAGGGCATTTATGTTTTTTTAAACCATATACATGTACATGTATATTTATTACTTATATGTAAAGATATATATTTTCATATAGTTTTTAATTGTTTATACAAATAGGTTAGAATTAGTAATTTTAGCATTATTACCTGTACATCTATGTATATTTTTAATCTATGAATTGATTGGCTAGGGTTCACCGCCCAGTCAAGGTTTATTGGTCAGGGCCTCCAGAAGCTTGTATGTATTGTATGTTTATAAGCTTGTATACTGCCATAATAATAATAATAATAATAATAATAATAATAATAATAATACAGTAATAATAATAAATACTAATACTAATAATAGTAATAATGATAATAATGACAATAACGATAATAATAATAAAATTAAAATGAAATTATTATAATTATAATAAAAGAGTTTCAGCACAAAAAAAAGTGATGGACATGTACAGTGTACAAGTTTACCAGACAGTGAATATCATCATTTACATGTACAAGCATTAATTAAATAATGTTTATGATCAACAATAACTGTTATAATTACTATTAACGTTTTTTCTGCAGCCTTTTTATCATCACTTCCCTTCTCTGTACTCTGATTGTGATCATACATATACATGTAGCTTTTATGAGGATTCTCCCAGCTACAGCGTACATGTACATTGTATGGAAAGACCACAGTTTTGCCCTGTGTGTTAATAAGACTAATCCATTGTCTTGAAATGGATATCTTAAGGATAGAGTCTGATTGGAAGGATGTTTGGGGAGGTCAGAGTTGCACCAAAATTCTGATACTGAAAGCAAGTAAATAAAAGATTACCTGCAAGCTTTAGAACAGGATTTTGCTTTGCTGATAGCAATAAATTCTGTGGTTTAAGATCCATATGAGCAATCTCATTTGCATGCAAAAAGTGAAGAGCCAGAGCTGAAAAAAAATAATGCAATTATAACAAAGCAACAAAACTTAACTCAAATCCATTTGTTTATGTAATTCACTAATCTTTTTCACTTTCCTTAAAGGGGTAAAAACACTAAAAGACGTCTTTGCATCAACGAAGACCAAACATATTGCTGTAGTTTTGTTAACAATATTAATAGTCAATTGAAGTGCACTGAAGCTATTCTTTGTTGTTTGCGGCCAAGGATGGAGAGGATGGAAATGGACTGAAACTTGAAAAAAATGGCCAGTTTTTTCAAGTTTGGTGACCACAAACAAACTAAAAACGTCACCAAAAATTAAATACGAATAGCTCTTTGTGGCAAAAATACACTTCATATCTTCTCAGGGGGTTGTCAGGAATGTTGTGCGTGTGAGCTAAACAGCGGTTTATCAATTTATTCAATTCAATTTATTTAATCAAAACAGATACAAAAAGGTACAGTCTGTCTCCGCCCACAAATAGCAAAGGCTAATCGCGGTGGGCGGAGCTATTACTTTAGATTAATTGTTTACCGAGTTTCGACCTAAAAACATCAAATTTAGCATGACAGTGCCCAGAACAAAGTGACTGACTGATCAGGGATTTGCCTGAACAAGTAGTTCAATGCTAATTTAATTAGCTTCATTTCCTTATTAATTTTTCACTGAAAAATGACAGACTTCTGCTTCAACAATGAACCTTGTAAACAGTGCTCACAACTGAAAAAAAGATTGTCCCTGTTTCAAACCCCAGGCAACTAAGCCTGTAAATTTGGTTGGCCTGGTAAATGCTTGGTTGCCCATTAGCAAACCCCTTACGATTATATACATGTCATGATGAGAAGGAATCACATGGCATTGGAGCCTCCATAGTTCTAAGTAGGCGCCCGTGGATTTTTGTAGAAGTCTAGGTTTAATTAAGGTGATTCCCTTGAAAATGACGCACTATCCAGATTATTTTCACACTTACTTACATGTACTTGTTTGTCTGGTCTATAATCTTTAAGTAACATGATTTGAAATTGCTCAATCTTGCAAACAAACGTAAGCAAATTGGACCGCCACAGTCAGCACCTTGCACTCAGTGTCGGGCTCTGAATGCAGTTTCATGTCATTTATACAGTATGTATATACTACAATTTCTACTATCCAACTTATTTTCTGCTTAAAATGTGTTTTCCATGTAGCTATGCATTACGAGTAAATATAACATTAAAAATGGGGGGTCACTATGCTCGTTTCTTTGCAACACTATATAATGCATGGCAAAGGGGCAATTTCGGCTTCAAAATGATCATTTTCCACGAAAGGACTGGGGTGAGTTCCAAAACAACACCTTAACCGACAAGAGTTATCATGATTGCTTTTAAAAGCTCTTGAACAGCAAAAGCAGCCTTTATTGCCTCTCTTCAGATGGCCGGGGTGAAAGGCCGCCATCTCCGAAGTCGCAATGCTATGCACAGTGTGAGATGCGCGGTGCAAAACAAGGGAATCACCGTAAGTCTTCACATTATTTTAAAAATCCATTGCCTGCATGTGCCTCTTGTATTTTTAGTCCTACCCGACAATTTTTTGTGAAAGCCACAGAAATTCAAAACATAACGTTTACCATTTCTCCATTGTTAACTTCACACTACATGTACATGTACTATTGGAAATTGGCGACAAAAAACCAGCAGTGTTAGGGTTAGTGAGTGCAGTGTTGCTAATGTAATCCATTTTGTTTTGTTTTGGCTGGGTTGTCCACTGTTTTTTCTTCAGCAAACAGGCTTTTCATTTGACCAAAACTGGTCGCTTGGTAAACTTTCTGATCATCTGGATTGACCGGACAACCGCTAATTTCGAGCTCTGTACTTGTGTAGTAAAGCAGTGCCTTCATAATTATAGGCTGACATACTTTGCATGTGCCCAACAATCTCTGTCCTCAAACCAAACAAAGTTAAATCATTAAAGATGAGGAAGAACACTGGATCAGCATGGCAGACAACATGGAGCAAGAAAGCTGTATCTATCAACTGGTACTGGTTGCTCTTCCTGCAAAGCATCTCTTAGGCATCATTTACATGAACACGGTTTCTTAACGACACGGTTTCATGACTTCGAAACCATGTCAAAATCAATGCTGTTTGCCAGAAAATCCAAGTTGTGATGGTATAAGCGAGCGCTGCACTACGTGCTAAATTCACTATTTCACATTGAACTATGACGATTTCGCGCCAAAATTGTAACAATCTTCAAATCGCTCTGGTTTCCCTGTTTACACGATAAATGAAACCAGATCATTTTCAAAACGCTCCACTTTTGGCAGCGGTTTCAAATTGACACGGTTTTGGCAACAGTCTCGATCGGTGTCATGTAAAGAGAAGGTGTAACCACATCGAAAATGATGCAGTTACAAATGAAACCGCAGAGACGTAGAATGTAGAAACTGGTTATTTCGGTTATTCTTTATCCTAGGCCAATCTAAACAACCATTGTATTAGTTGCGAATGCTTCCACTGACTTCAGAAATCTACGACAATTTACTTGAGTTGTTTATTTCGCTTCCTTTGGATTGAAATTTTTTCCCTAACAAAAACTGTGACCTTTCACGCGAAAAAGTTCACTAATAATTATTGTTATGAATGGTTCATTGGTCGCTGTCACATTCTAACAGTGCTAGAAACGTATTGCATTCCACAGAAGAACACCACCTACACGTATGAACGATATACCTTCAGAATGACAACCCAGGAAGAAGATGAAGGGCCCAATAGTGCGCTTTTGGAGTGCTTTGTAAGGATTTCTTGATCAGAGATTAGATTGTGGTTGGAACCAACGTTCCCAAGCTACAAGAGCTTCAGACTGAAAAGGGTACAGACCAAAAAAAGAGTTTGTCATGTAATTTTACCCAACAAAATTTAATAATTTATTTGTTATTGCACATCACGGGAAAATGCTAAATATAGAGACCCAGTTCCTGGAGGGGGGCCTGGAAACTAGACATTAAATTTTCAAAGGCCTTTTCTCAAAAACTAGCTGTACGATAAGGGTTAAAATTTTGAGAATTAGTCAACATTTTTTTAAAAAGATTTTTTTTAGTTATTCAAAATAGATGAAAATCGATGTTTTTTTCCCTTTGCCATTAATTTTCTGAAAGGTGGGGCTAGGTGTCTGGGGGTCGAGTTGTATCTGACATTCCAGGCAAAAGATAAAAACATATCAGGTGCATCTGGTCCGGCGCAATGAAGAAGCAGTGCTCGCCTAGAGTTGCACTTTGCTATTCATCCTTATGGGGAATAACAATCAAACCTTTTCCGTTCACGTACAAGTGAAAAGTATGAAGCCATCACTTCGACTCAGTGCCCACACTACTTGGATCACTTACAGTATATTGACATCAAATGGTCAAATTCCTCCAATATCCAAATCTCTCAAATTCATTTTCTGTGACGAACGTTGTTTTCATCTTTACGTCAGTTGTAGAATTCAGTGCAGGCTGAACTACGGGTAGATGAATCAGATTAAACTCAAGGAATATCTTTTAATCACACGCTCTCCAGTCTACCATTCTAATTTTATTCTTTGTGTCAACAATCTGAAATATCTTTCATCATGTAAGTTACATGAAACATCCCACAAATACTATGAGATGAGAAGGTTGATTATATGTCACTGGTTCAGAGATGTACATCCAGAGTGCGTCATTGTGTCATGGGACACACTCATTTTATTTTTGGATGCACAGAATATGGAAAAAAGGGTCCAACTGGATGCAGAAAAAAAATCGAATGTTTATGAAAATTACAAACGCAAGGAAAAACATGCGATCAGCATATTTCACAAGGAAATTGAACATTCACATTTCTCACAACTCAGAAATGATCGAATTCCTTAAATTTCAAGGTAAGCTGTTATTTTCGGATTTTTGTATAATGTACATGTAGTCCAATGATTTCATTTTGTCAATGATTATGTCCAGCTTGAGGAGTTGATGTACCAGTCAAATTAATGCTTCAACATCCCTTCCCCCACCTCCCCCGGGCATATTAAGAACCAATTTATATTACAGTATCTTCCAATATATGTACCATGTGTATGAAATTGTATTTTACAATATAAATGATAATTCAATGCAATACCAACATCGCCGGAATATACGCTTTATAGTTGTTTGTTTTGCAAATTATGCAACGTTTTCGGAGTTAGTGTTAAAAATAAAGTGCTGAACATGAAACTTGAATGTATTCAGTCACTTGATTCTTAACATTGGCCATGACGAAGTCACGGCCGCAGAGGCCGACGATGAACTGTGTATCGATCGTCTATATTTGTTTACTCTTTTCATCCTAAATTACACCTCAAGTGTTTAAAATAAATGATGCTCTTTTTTTGTTTTAATGGAACACTGAGATTCAGATCTGTGTTTTTTTAGCTGTGGAGATCTAGATCATTTATCACCTGGAGTTAACAGTTCCTACAGCGTACGGATTCCTGGAGGCATTTTCAGATGTGATCGATGGAGCTTTGACAGCCCTACATTTTGATCGATGAATCAACGGGCATAACAGTTTCAAAGACATTGATCATTTTATTCTAAGTACATATTCGAGGGGAGGGATAATACTTTATTTTTGTGCAATTTAGAAATCTGAAAGGGTACTGCAACAGCAATTAAGAGACAATAGATTGAATATTAATTCTTGAATATTAATTAGCTGGGCCCCCCAAAATTTTGCAATGGACCCTCACATTTTTCAAAAAGGGGTCCAGAGGACCCCCAAATTTGAAAACCTGGATACATCTCTGCTGGTTATCCTAAGTCATCTGCTATTTAATGAAGTAATAATAATAATTCCTAGTAACACATCCACCAGCTGAGGAAGTTTAACCCACCATGCATGCCTGCATCACCACAACCAATGGTAGAAACACCAAGGGACTCAGGATACCAGTGACATGAAAACAACCTTCTCATTGAGTAGGTAGTGGACACCTCAGTTCTTCCTTTGAATTCTTAAGTACATGTACTTCCTTGCAGAAGCTGAAACAGCAACTACAGGTGTAGGAGCAGTCACCCACTTTAACATGACACACAGATTCTCTCTAGATTGTTTGTTTTGGAATAAGCTGTAATAATAATAATAATAATAATAATAATAATATTATTATTATTATTATTATTTTTAACGGTATTATTATTATTATTATTCTTATTAGTAGTAGTAGTATTATTAATAAAAACAATAATAATAATAATAATAATAATAATATCAATAACAATAATAATATTAATGCTGACATTTAATTAACACATTACCCGCAGGTAATCGCCCAGAAATTACGGTGGCTATTGTTGATTTCAAACTTCGCTTTATTTATCCCGGTACTTGACCTCACATTTTTTTCCCATGAAAACCATTGAGAGTTTGGGGTGCGGCCTATACGCGGGTAAATACGGTATTTTACTTAAGATCTTAATAATAATAATAATAATAATAATAATATTATTATTATTATTATTCTTAGTAGTAGTAGTAGTATTAATAAAAACAATAATAATAATAATAATAATATCAATAACAATAATAATATTAATGCTGATATTTAATTAACACATTACCCTCAGGTAATCGCCCAGAAATTACGGTAGCTATTGTTGATTTCAAACTTCGCTTTATTTATCCCGGTACTTGACCTCACATTTTTTTCCCATGAAAACCATTGAGAGTTTGGGGTGCGGCCTATACGCGGGTAAATACGGTATTTAACTTAAGATCTGTAAGCTCTTTATTCATTATACATGAATGGCAAATATTCTAACAGTTTAAGGCTATGAATCAAGTAGTTTGTAACGTACATTGTAACAAGCAATAAACATTTAAAAGAACATGTCCAGCTTTAACACCCATGCAGCTATGAATCAGATTAGATTACCAGGAACATACCCAATTGTCGCAAAAACCGTCTAGCAGTTTCTTCAGGCAGCACTCTTCTGCTGCGAATAAACCTTGATAAATCCCCTCCACTGCAGTACTCCATGATTAGGAAAATATATTCATCATTCCACTGTGTAAAAAGCAAGTATAGAATTGTTGAGGTTTCTCAACTATCATAAAAATAAAAGCAGTTGCCAAATTGAGTAAAGATACCAAACCATGGAATCAATATGATAAAAGATACATGTAATCTACTTTAATAACACTTACTTCGAAGTCTTTCAATTTGACAATATGCTCATGATCCAATTTCTTAAGCAATTCAATCTCAGTGAGTAGATTCTCTGTAGCTGTCTTGCTCAAAGAACTTTTTTGAATGCATTTAATAGCCACTACATCTCGAGTGTTACCCTGCAAAAATGCTGTATATCAAAATTCTGTCTCGGAATTTATAGTACAAATGGCCCATTACCTACTGTGTTATGGACTGCTGGTAATAACCATGGTATTATGGCTGACAAGAAATCACCCTCCCCAATATTTAACAAAATTAATGTTAGTTCATCTCTGTTTTAATATAATTAAATAGGTCATTATTTTAAAAATACACATGTATGCATTTTCTTTAAAACAATTATTAATTTGGTCATCTGTAAAAACCACTTATAATCACCTCAAGTGTAACCAATCAGTGCAGAGAATTTTTATTAGTCACCTAGTACGTAATTATACTAACTAGCAATCTAAAATTTTTGACCTCAGATATTGCTTTTCCAGCTTTCAGATTGACTCACACAATCTCGGTTATCAAGTCTGGTCATATACCGAATGCCTTGTTATAGTCAACGAGGAGCGTAGTGCCTCATTGGCTACTTACAAATGTACCATCTCACATCCAACACACGCTTGTGGAATAATAATTTTATTGTTCATAATTATCTGCTGCATTTCCAAAGCAAGGGACTCATGAAGATGTCTGGTATTGTTTCCCAGGTCAACCACAGTCAAGTACATGTACAGGTGTACATACAGTTAACTGAAAGCAATATTAGTGGTTATAATGCATAATTATACAACACTTGTGAAACTAGAAAGGAAATGTGCCATTTATCAAGTTAAAAGGTTTGAAAGCTACACTGTACAATTTTGATTGTAAAAAAGGAAAAGGAATGCAAACTACAGAATTACAAGTGTACAGTAACTCAAATTCCACCTTACAATGTACATTGTAACTCAAGGGTAGAATATCCACCTCCAAATGTCTTATTGCAGTCAGTCAGTCTTATTGCAGTCAGTATATCCACAAAAGCTAAAGGAGTCATGAATGTGCTTGGAAGAACTATCTTTTAGTTTATATCTTAGGGACCATTCAATATGAATTCCCTGTTCCCCAACCAAGGAAATGCACGGATATTTATACAGGGAAAGCAAATAATTATGTCACAATCAATTATTTGTCTTGGCAAAGAGGTTCTTGGAGAGAGATACTTGTATATTTCTACAGTATCCAAAATGGGGAATTTCTTTGCAGGAGAACTGGAACCTTGAACTGTGTCATGAACAGCCGGAGACGCCTCATCCGGGCTCCTTGATTTCAAATTTTTTTAAAGTTTTCAAAATTTATTGAAAACCCCTGAATGCGGATGATGGAAGGGATTTTTAAATAATGCTTAACAAACCACTCAAGGGATACGGAAAGCTGATTAACAATGAAGGGGACTCTCTGTAGGCCAACAGGAAGGGCTTCGTCAGTACAGTGTAGTAGTGGTCTTTCCAGGCCATTCCCAGGAGCTCCCTCAGGGGTAAAAAAAAAAGTAAAGTCTCTGCTTACGAGCAAGAAGGCTCATCAGGGGTGACTGGGGATTATTCTGAAGGCAGACTGGATTTCTGTTTTAGGCACGGAACAGCCCGGGCTGTGTTCGAGAGCCGAGGAAACGGCATTGGTACGTACATGTACAGTGTATGTATGGGTAAAGTATTCAATAGTTATAAAGGCTTTTACAGTGTAAGCTTTCGGAGGACTCCTTAGTATAGGATACATGTAGGTGAAAAAACAGTATGCCATTTTCAACTGTTGCTCTTTGGAACAGAACCACGGGGGTGAATCTGAAAGTTTTCAAAGGGGGAGGGGGGGGGGGGTGTTGGAAGGGCCCAGCAATGAGACCAAGCTAGACCTCGTCGAGGAGGTTGGCCTCTTTGATTTGAGGTTGACGGTTCACAGAGGGAAGGTTAGGGGTGTATCTTGAGATAAAGGGGGCCCTTACAGCCCACCCTGAAGTCATTGGACGAGGCTCCAAAAGGGTAAGGAAAAAAATTTTCTGGTAGGGTTGGTATTTAACAATGAAAGGAGTTTGGGCCTTTTGGGACTGCAAGAAACTAGTGGTTTGTCAATTTTTATCACTTTTTTGGCCTCTACTTTTTGAAAAGAAGTCGTGGTGGTGGTAGGGTGGGGGAAAGAGTGCTTTCCATTACAGGTATTACAGCAGTGAACGAAGGGGCATGGGTCTTTGCTGCACTGGATACCCCGGTTGAAGGTGTACATGTAGCACACTCCTCGTGAAAAAGGGAGAGGGAGAGAGGGAGCAGCGGGTAAGAGTTCATTACAAAAAGTAGAGGGTCTTGCTCTCCCCGGAAGGCGTAATTATACACTGTAGGAAGGCCATGCCAAACCTGAAACTTACTTGGGGCTGATCGAATAATCTCTTGATAGGAGAAAATCTCTACCACCCTTTGGAGAAAAAAAATGAGAAGGACAGTGCAAACACAAAAAGTGACAGTGTTTGCGATCGAGCCAACCCAAACTGTTTGCGACTGTTTGCGACGTTTTTACCTGTATATCGAAAGAGGTCACCAACTTGTTTAAAAATTGAATCAAAATAATTCTAATTTATTTCAAATTTTAAAAAAAGGAAGAGATAATGTGGAGCGACTTACATGTATCTCGTTTACTACGAATGGTGAATCTCACATAAAGAGAAATAATTTGCTCGCGAGCACTGTGGCCGCTGAATATTAATTGAAAACCATTCAAGCATAAAACGCACGGATTGCTGTTTGAAACTATTAAAAAGAAAATCTTATAAGAGGGCAAGTCTGTCCTTTCGAATTCCCTTTATACATGTATCTGATTTAACATATTATTTTCCCCCATTCCGCTGCCTTTGTGCTTCATGCGTAGAATGGAATTTCAAGCTCAATATGAAATCAAAGGACCAGCCTCTCCACAGACTTCAAAACGAGCAGTTTAGTTTTATGTACGGTTTATTTCTTAATTTACTTTATTCCGTGTTTTCCACACTCCAGTGCATTTGTGAGTTGCAAAGTATTGGCAATGGTTCTGTGAGAATTGGCCTCGAGGTCACAAAAACTTTGCCTTCATGAGAAAAATACGGGAAGATGTACACTGCAGCATATTTACGCCACTGTTGCGAGGATGGATGTGAGAATATAATTTTACTAAAAGTGCGAGTTGTGTTTGCAAATGTGGAATTTTTTTCGTGATAGTTTATGCAAATGAATGAAACTGCAACTGACAAGACTGGCTAGTGCAAATTTAGCTTTGGCTGGTGAAAGCAGACCTGATATTACAACAAGTTGCAAAATTATTGTTGAGACACTCCAGTTAAAAAACACCTTTTCTACATTGTAGCTTCCAATACCCACCCTAAAGCTTTCCCACTTCCCCTCCCCTCCTTCCCCTTTCAATGTGGACTGTTTAAGTTTTTAACATTTTTTTGTCTTGCTAGCAACACTGATAAGGGGAGGAGGGGGATGCAGGTGTGAGAGATCATAGGTAAATTAATAACTCCCCAAGGTTTCTCTACTATTTTTGCAACTTGTTGTCTGATTGATTGCAAAATATTTGCCAGTCCAGATTTGAATCCTATAGGGAATATTTTCAACGAAGAAAAGCAGGAACTAAAGAAACAATCACAGTTTCTTTAGAAACTACCCCCTTCATTCATTTAAAGTTCTAAACAATCGTTAGATATTGTATAAGCTCTGAAACATTTCAGAAGTTTGCACGCGAAGTGCAAAGCACATCGTACCAAACACGAAAGGATATTAATAAATTATTATTGACATAGTTACAGTGGCATCGATTTTCAAGTGTCAGACTTATCATCGCTAACAGAAGACTCCATACTACTTTGTAAATACTAAAGCAAGCAAAGTATTTTCCACTGCAAATCTGATGCTCCGAAAGTTACACATGGCTTGTATTATGTATTACAATACCATTTATTGTGTTCCTACGTGACATCAATTGGGATGGTGGCATTACAGTTGAAAATCGTATCTTCTAGGAAACAGCACAATTCAACTAGTGCATGTACCTTCTATGCTACTCAATCCAATACACGTACATGTACATTACTGGATGATTCATAATAAAGTTCACACAGTTAGAAATCCTGTACATATCGTCTATTCCATTAACTAAAGGTGTACATGTACCATTATAGATCGTTTCATGTAAATGCCATAATGTGTAGCAGGTTTTTTTGATACTCAGTCTTTGTTTCATACCTAGTCCGCAGTCCGTGTTTTATACACGTACATGTACCTGGTCCGCGTTTTATACCCAGTCCGTACTCCGTGTTTCATACTCAGTCTGTGTTTTAAACCCGGTTCGCAGTCCAGGTCTGCAGTCCACATTGTATACTGACCCATCTGGAAATAATTATGGCAACCTGTCCGGAATTTAAGGGCAACAAATTTGATGTACACTGTAGTCTTTCCCCAATTGCAAAGATTAACCAAAGAGCTTCAAGCTCAAAGTACATGTAGATGTACATGTAGATGTACAGTGTAGAAGTAGAGCAGTGAAACTTCACACCCTACTTTTGTACCGGCAGTGGAAGCTACAATCGTTGTGGATAAAGTACTGTACAGCTGTAAGCTTGTTAGTGCTGTTTTGAGGTAAGATATTACAGTTTTGCAAAAATAGTTTTGCAGAAATAGGGCAACTACTGTAACTGTACATTGTAACACGTTGCTGCTTTACAGCTGTAATACTGGGACAAGAAGAAAATTAACGCAAACAGATGCCACATTCCCAGCACAATTGTTTTTCCACAACTAGTGTTTAACAGGCCTCTGATATCACGTGATGGTGCAATTTCGCACAATTGACCTCAAATCGCATCGGATCGTAAAATTCACAAAAAATCGCATAATTCACAATTTAAGGGGGGGTGAATGGTTCATCAAAAACTCTGGGTCTCGCAAAATTTTAGTTGAATTTCACGGGTCTCGCAGTCTCGTTTTTTGAGCGGTTATGTGCGTCTCGCAGTCTGGTTTTTTTATATGAAGGTGTCAAACACTTTGAAGTCTCGGTCTCACAATCTAAAAAGTCAAAATGTCTCGGGCTCGCAAAGAAAAACGCTGGTCTCACCGTCTCGCAAAGTCTCGCATTTACCATTCGCCATCCCTAATTTACAAATGTAAGAATGCACAACATTCCTAACATAAAACATAAATCAACAAGTTTCTTACGAATTCCTGCATAAATACGCCATTTTAAAGACGATTTACCTAGTTGGAAAAAGGCTTAAAAACCTTTGTCACAGGTCTTCAATTTTGTAAACATCCAAGGTTCAAGGCATTATTTTGCATGTCGGGGGCCTGGTGCGAGTCTCATTCTTAAAGAGTCGCCTATTGGTACAACACAAACACGCCCTTTGTTCAAGCTAATTTTGTTGTACAATACAATTATGAGATCAGATGTGAGTTTGACAGACTGACATATGGTATAAATTAACCTTCATGTACATGTACAGTACTGTGGGGTTTTAAAATAATACAAGATGCTGTTAAAATCATTTTTTACGATTTAATTATAATAAGTTTATCTCCCTGCCTAATTATTGATTGAATAATTGTACATGTATTATTGTGAAGCAGGATGAAGTGTTAAAAATAATAAAAGCTGAAAATTCAATGTTGGTTTTTTCGATGACGATTGGAAAAAGAAAAAAAAAGTTGGTTTGTTGTGTTCAGAAATATAATACTGCACATAAAAACAAAGCGTAAGAAGAGGCTCTGCCAGGGTACATGTAAATTCCGACAAGCGACATGGCCAGTAGGGCCTCTAAGAAACTACATGTAGTTGTAGCATGCAGGAATGTCAATAATTATTGATAATTCATTTGGCTTGTTAGCTGTGTCCTTTCGACTTTTATCGTGGGGCACGAATAGTGCAGAAGACCTCATTTTTTGATTTATTTATCTCAACTAATGTCGATCAAGACGCATAAATTATTAATGTTCCCTTGTGTTCAAAATGTCTTTAGGGCAGCAAAAAGTGTTTTTCTTATCCTGAAACCTTATAAAACTAGTAATAGCTATCGCTAAGTGCCAACGAAACAGTCAATAGAATACATAGTTTGCAGATTTGTATCAGAGTTCAAAAACACCCAACAGTAGTTGTAATTTTTTTATTCGAAATAATAGAAATTGCACACTTTGTTTCTCCAACAACAACGTACATTGTAGATGTCAACGTGTTTTGCAATAATATTGAAAATACTGCTGTAATTTTTGAACGGCCATAATTTTAACAGGAATATACAATAATTAAGTTGAATAAAATCAGTGCCATGTAAAAAAATCGCTAAAGCGTGTGTGAAACATGTAACGGGGAATCAAACTCTCTCGCACATTAAAGTTGTTTCACGTGTAGAATTTTTATTCTGCAAGATATAGTCATGAATTACAAGTCAAATTTATCGTTTAATTGTGTACTTTGCAGACAACATACACTTCTCTACTTGCAGGGTTCTCAATAAGTTTTTGAGTAGATGGCTTAAATATAAAAGTAGTCGGCAGGAGAAGCGCTTTGTCATTGTTTATAGCAAGTTCATGACCGAAAAGTAGACGGCTCTAAATTTAAAGTAGCCGGTTTTTTAGCCAGCAGCCGGCACTTAATGAGAACCCTGTACTTGCGGGCCTTAATCCGTAATTGACAACAGCGGCCAATAAGAACACATTCCCTGGTTTAGTTTTGAGCTTGGTCACTCAATATAGAGCATGATGCTTCGAAAATAAATATTAAAGAACACTCAAAGCAAGTGTACACAACAAAATGGTGAGGGAAGTAGGAAAAAATGTGTTTTCACTCAACTCCGAACACAAGATCATCAATAGTCACGCACATCATGCAAGTTTCTCTAATGACATCACACATCAAAACGCGCTTTCATTGGTCCCTACTAAATCTCCAGGGAACCTTACATTACACTACGTAGCCTTACATTACACTTTTCATACCACGATCGAGAATTTTTCTGCCTGCTGCCCTACTTCGCATGGCATTAAGCTGGCCGCCTCGCAAGCCTTGCGTCTTCGCTGGGCTTGCTCCTTGGCAATAAGCTTAAAATTGCTCAGAAAAAAATCGCATATTTACATTATTCATCACATAATTGGCCTTTCTAATCACATATTCTGCCCTGCAAATTTCGCATACCTAATTTGCATTTTTTTTATCGCACCCTATCAGAAGGCCTGGTTAAAGGGGCACTGTCATGCTAAATTAGCAGTTTTTAGGTCAAAACTGGGTAAAAAATATGATTTGGTGGTGTAGCTCACACATACAACATTCCTGATAACCCATTGACAAAATATGAAATATCTTTATGGCAGAAAAGAGCTATTCATATTTAGGGACTGTTCGTTATTTATTGCTGGGGGAGGGGCGGAGATGTTTAGAGAACCAGGAGCCGAGTTTTCAAGGAGTGTTTGTAAGGAGATTTCTATGCCATACATCATGTTTCAGTGTTTTCTTTGCTGTAAAAGCCTACAGTGATAATTGCCTTATTTTTGTCTTTGAATCTTAACTCTTTGTTCTATTACATAAACTGTATGAACAACATTTTTATATCCTTGGGCTTCACTCTCCATTGACAGAGCTGCATAGTTTCTTTAGCAAAGCGGTGCCATACATCATGTTTCAGTGTTTTCTTTGCTGTAAAAGCCTACAGTGATAATCTTTCCCACATCCTGCAAGTTACATGTAAGTGCATGCAAAAGGCATTTTAATTTGTGCAGTAATCTTTCCCCGATAGTCAATTTGCTCAATTTTTGAGATGTCTTGTCTTTAACTTAGCGCGATCTTCATTTTCTCTTGGCATGATGCAATCTCTACAACTTTTACCCAAGCAAGAATTCAAGGAGTTTTCAAGCAGTTTCCCACAAAATCCTTTTTTTTTCAAGGGCTTTTCAAGCGCCCTTGTAAATTACAGTCCAAAATTAAATTCCAGGACTTTTCAAGGACTTCAAGGAGTAGCACGAACCCTGAGAACAGTCCCTTAATTTTTGACAACTTCTGAAGACACTGCCAACAAACTTGAAACAACTGGCCAGTTTTTTCAAGTTTCAATCAATTTCTACCCGGGGTAGTCATTCGATAAAACTTGATATCGGAAAATCATTCGATAATTCGATAAAAATCGATTAATTGATTTTAAACGATATCGATTTTATCGGTCAATCGATAAAAATCGATACTCACACGCCAACGAAGTGTTAATTTTATCGATTTTATCGGATTCATCAATCGCTATTATGTAACATTTACATTACGAGTCCGAGCCTCGCCCGGGGCGTCTAAATAATTTGTTCATATCTTTGACTTTACTCAAAAAATCACGAAAATCTTTCCCTTTTAAGACTGGGTCAAAGAGCACCCGGGAAGAGCAACGAGCGTGCGATTGTGTTACATCGGCAAATAAATGAACAGTGGGATAATCAACCAGGGATCTATAGCGGATTTCAAATAAAACACATGCTGAGTATTAATAAAAGTTTGTTGAAGAGATGAAGCAAGTTTTATCGTTTAACAAACAGGGAAGTTGTTATAAGTATCTCTGCGAGCTCTTTAATATCTTTTGGTGTTTCCGTTTCGAGAATTGGTACGATAATTCAGTTTCGATAAATTCGATATTTATCGATAAAATCGATAGCCCTAACTCAAAAATCGATAATTATCGATTACTCACACCAAACTCTTTTATCAAATTTTATCGAATTTCGAAAAAATTAATCGATTTTTATCGATTGTTATCGAATGTTATCGATTATCGATGTTATCGAATGACTACCCCGGGATTTCTATCCTCTCCATCCCATAGGCACCCCAAGCTCGCGTCACTACAGACAGCCGTTGAGAATTTAAACGCGTTATAAGACTTTGTATGGGAAATCAAATTCTTAATACCGTCGATTATAAAGCCTGAAAAATGCTCAATTTAACTTTCAGTCAATAAAGTGAATAAAAATGACTCACCTCTGGTGTATTCTTGTGCCTTTTGGAGCTCATTACACCGTTTCGGGAATTCTGTGTTTTCAGTGTTTTCAATGTTCTAAGACGAAGTCAAGGCTGCACACTACGATTCCGACCGTTGTCAGCTCAGAGGTGGTTGGCGACTCGAAAATCCATCCCTGCCAAGTTTTTTTCACGCAAAGCTAAAGCCACATGATTTGCGAACCTCCGAGAATGTTTCGTCATCAAAAAACCCCACGCACTTGGCTGGAAAGGAGCATTTTCTGCTTCGATTTCCACGATAGCTGATGAATTTAACTGTTTATGATCACCGACGAGGACACGGAGCTTGGGTCCGAGGTCAAATTAACTCCACCCGATGAGGTACAGTCATTACAACACTTACCCCATCCCCACAGAGGCTTATCGTAACAGCTCAATGGTTACGATAAGCCGCTGTGGGGATGGGGTAAGTGTTGTAATGACTGTACCTCATCGGGTGGAGTTAATTTGACCTCGGACCCAAGCTCCGTGTCGTCGTGGGTGATCATAAACAGTTAAATTCATCAGCTATCGTGGAAATCGAAGCAGAAAATGCTCCTTTCCAGCCAAGTGCGTGGGGTTTTTTGATGACGAAACATTCTCGGAGGTTCGCAAATCATGTGGCTTTAGCTTTGCGTGAAAAAAACTTGGCAGGGATGGATTTTCGAGTCGCAAACCGCCTCTGAGCTGTCAACGGTCGGAATCGTAGTGTGCAGCCTTGACTTCGTCTTAGAACATTGAAAACACTGAAAACACATAATTCCCGAAACGGTGTAATGAGCTCCAAAAGGCACAAGAATGGGACATTCCATTTTTTATCCGCACCCCCCCTATGGAAGGCATTTTTCCGACAGGTCCCTTTTGCTCTGAAATCAGATTCCGACAGGTCCCTTTCACCTCTGACTTTCACCTCTGAAGTTAGATTCCGACAGGCCCCTTTTACTCTGAAGCATGTTTCCGACAAGCCCGTTTTTGTATAGAACAAAGACTCCAGATTCCGACCCCCTAAACTGGAGCAGAAAATCCAGATTCCGACAGGGTCCTTCTTGACATTACAAAAAAAATGCCTTCCATAGGGGGGGATGCGGATAAAAAATGAAATGTCCCAATACACCAGAGGTGAGTCATTTTTATTCACTTTATTGAATGAAAGTTAAATTGAGCATTTTTTAGGCCTTATAATCGACGGTATTTGATTTCCCATACAAAGTCTTATAACGCGTTTAAATTCTCAACGGCTGTCTGTAGTGACGCGAGCTTGGGCTGCCTATGTCCATCCGAGGCTGAAGACAACAAAGAACAGCT
>NC_090884.1:19328740-19366240 GCF_036669925.1 Montipora capricornis | reverse complement strand
CGCTCGGGCCAAGTGATAACTAAAAGGATATTGAGAGCTTTGCTTCAGTAGGTAACAAGTCTTTAGTCTGAAAACATAACTTTAAATTCATAGCACGTAAAAGTTCGGCCAAATTCCGATCAGACTAAAGACTTAGAAAAAATTCTGTGAAAATGCGCCCGTTCGTTGTTCGCTTTCAAAACTTCCTTTTAACATCCGGGACATAAAGGCCAACAAAGATACAATTAATAGGCCATCAACCAGTTACATTAGGGCCGTTTATACGAGAGAAAATAAGCCGCGGCTAACTCTGGCCGCGGCTTACGTAAGCCGCGAACACCCCGTATAAATGGTACAAAATCTGCGTTCACGGACTTCTCAAGCCGCGTCTTATCCTGGCCTGGGAGTTTATACTCGTATAAATAGTTCCCTTCGCGGCTTACGTAAGCCGCGGCCAGAGTTAGCCGCGGCTTATTTTCTCTCGTATAAACGGCCCTATTGTGACGACAACTTTAACATTTGTCGCGCGCGAAAATTCAGTGCTCATGCAATGTGGACAAGCAAGAAAATAACAACTCATGAATCAACCATAAACTAAAAGCAATCAATAAAGTAGAAGCCTACAACACGAGGAATTCCCAAGCGGTCACCCAGCGAAGTACTACTCTCGCCCTACAGGATTTGACTGCGGGGATCGGACGGGACCCGGTTTTTTGCCTGTGGTATGGTCGTAGACGGAAGAATACAAGCTCTAGTTGTATGTGTGATTTGTTTTCGTCAAGCCAAGCGAGAAAGCGAGTGAAAATCCCCCTTGCCCTCCCTTCAGACTGCAAAGAATGTTCAATTAATAGGCCATCAACCAGTTACATTGTGACGACAACTTTAACATTTGTCGCGCGCGAAAATTCAGTGCTCATGCAATGTGGACAAGCAAGAAAATAACAACTCATGAATCAACCATAAACTAAAAGCAATCAATAAAGTAGAAGCCTACAACACGAGGAATTCCCAAGCGGTCACCCAGCGAAGTACTACTCTCGCCCTACAGGATTTGACTGCGGGGATCGGACGGGACCCGGTTTTTTGCCTGTGGTATGGTCGTAGACGGAAGAATACAAGCTCTAGTTGTATGTGTGATTTGTTTTCGTCAAGCCAAGCGAGAAAGCGAGTGAAAATCCCCCTTGCCCTCCCTTCAGACTGCAAAGAATGTTCAATTAATAGGCCATCAACCAGTTACATTGTGACGACAACTTTAACATTTGTCGCGCGCGAAAATTCAGTGCTCATGCAATGTGGACAAGCAAGAAAATAACAACTCATGAATCAACCATAAACTAAAAGCAATCAATAAAGTAGAAGCCTACAACACGAGGAATTCCCAAGCGGTCACCCAGCGAAGTACTACTCTCGCCCTACAGGATTTGACTGCGGGGATCGGACGGGACCCCGTTTTTTGCCTGTGGTATGGTCGTAGACGGAAGAATACAAGCTCTAGTTGTATGTGTGATTTGTTTTCGTCAAGCCAAGCGAGAAAGCGAGTGAAAATCCCCCTTGCCCTCCCTTCAGACTGCAAAGAATGTTCAATTAATAGGCCATCAACCAGTTACATTGTGACGACAACTTTAACATTTGTCGCGCGCGAAAATTCAGTGCTCATGCAATGTGGACAAGCAAGAAAATAACAACTCATGAATCAACCATAAACTAAAAGCAATCAATAAAGTAGAAGCCTACAACACGAGGAATTCCCAAGCGGTCACCCAGCGAAGTACTACTCTCGCCCTACAGGATTTGACTGCGGGGATCGGACGGGACCCGGTTTTTTGCCTGTGGTATGGTCGTAGACGGAAGAATACAAGCTCTAGTTGTATGTGTGATTTGTTTTCGTCAAGCCAAGCGAGAAAGCGAGTGAAAATCCCCCTTGCCCTCCCTTCAGACTGCAAAGAATGTTCAATTAATAGGCCATCAACCAGTTACATTGTGACGACAACTTTAACATTTGTCGCGCGCGAAAATTCAGTGCTCATGCAATGTGGACAAGCAAGAAAATAACAACTCATGAATCAACCATAAACTAAAAGCAATCAATAAAGTAGAAGCCTACAACACGAGGAATTCCCAAGCGGTCACCCAGCGAAGTACTACTCTCGCCCTACAGGATTTGACTGCGGGGATCGGACGGGACCCGGTTTTTTGCCTGTGGTATGGTCGTAGACGGAAGAATACAAGCTCTAGTTGTATGTGTGATTTGTTTTCGTCAAGCCAAGCGAGAAAGCGAGTGAAAATCCCCCTTGCCCTCCCTTCAGACTGCAAAGAATGTTCAATTAATAGGCCATCAACCAGTTACATTGTGACGACAACTTTAACATTTGTCGCGCGCGAAAATTCAGTGCTCATGCAATGTGGACAAGCAAGAAAATAACAACTCATGAATCAACCATAAACTAAAAGCAATCAATAAAGTAGAAGCCTACAACACGAGGAATTCCCAAGCGGTCACCCAGCGAAGTACTACTCTCGCCCTACAGGATTTGACTGCGGGGATCGGACGGGACCCGGTTTTTTGCCTGTGGTATGGTCGTAGACGGAAGAATACAAGCTCTAGTTGTATGTGTGATTTGTTTTCGTCAAGCCAAGCGAGAAAGCGAGTGAAAATCCCCCTTGCCCTCCCTTCAGACTGCAAAGAATGTTCAATTAATAGGCCATCAACCAGTTACATTGTGACGACAACTTTAACATTTGTCGCGCGCGAAAATTCAGTGCTCATGCAATGTGGACAAGCAAGAAAATAACAACTCATGAATCAACCATAAACTAAAAGCAATCAATAAAGTAGAAGCCTACAACACGAGGAATTCCCAAGCGGTCACCCAGCGAAGTACTACTCTCGCCCTACAGGATTTGACTGCGGGGATCGGACGGGACCCGGTTTTTTGCCTGTGGTATGGTCGTAGACGGAAGAATACAAGCTCTAGTTGTATGTGTGATTTGTTTTCGTCAAGCCAAGCGAGAAAGCGAGTGAAAATCCCCCTTGCCCTCCCTTCAGACTGCAAAGAATGTTCAATTAATAGGCCATCAACCAGTTACATTGTGACGACAACTTTAACATTTGTCGCGCGCGAAAATTCAGTGCTCATGCAATGTGGACAAGCAAGAAAATAACAACTCATGAATCAACCATAAACTAAAAGCAATCAATAAAGTAGAAGCCTACAACACGAGGAATTCCCAAGCGGTCACCCAGCGAAGTACTACTCTCGCCCTACAGGATTTGACTGCGGGGATCGGACGGGACCCGGTTTTTTGCCTGTGGTATGGTCGTAGACGGAAGAATACAAGCTCTAGTTGTATGTGTGATTTGTTTTCGTCAAGCCAAGCGAGAAAGCGAGTGAAAATCCCCCTTGCCCTCCCTTCAGACTGCAAAGAATGTTCAATTAATAGGCCATCAACCAGTTACATTGTGACGACAACTTTAACATTTGTCGCGCGCGAAAATTCAGTGCTCATGCAATGTGGACAAGCAAGAAAATAACAACTCATGAATCAACCATAAACTAAAAGCAATCAATAAAGTAGAAGCCTACAACACGAGGAATTCCCAAGCGGTCACCCAGCGAAGTACTACTCTCGCCCTACAGGATTTGACTGCGGGGATCGGACGGGACCCGGTTTTTTGCCTGTGGTATGGTCGTAGACGGAAGAATACAAGCTCTAGTTGTATGTGTGATTTGTTTTCGTCAAGCCAAGCGAGAAAGCGAGTGAAAATCCCCCTTGCCCTCCCTTCAGACTGCAAAGAATGTTCAATTAATAGGCCATCAACCAGTTACATTGTGACGACAACTTTAACATTTGTCGCGCGCGAAAATTCAGTGCTCATGCAATGTGGACAAGCAAGAAAATAACAACTCATGAATCAACCATAAACTAAAAGCAATCAATAAAGTAGAAGCCTACAACACGAGGAATTCCCAAGCGGTCACCCAGCGAAGTACTACTCTCGCCCTACAGGATTTGACTGCGGGGATCGGACGGGACCCGGTTTTTTGCCTGTGGTATGGTCGTAGACGGAAGAATACAAGCTCTAGTTGTATGTGTGATTTGTTTTCGTCAAGCCAAGCGAGAAAGCGAGTGAAAATCCCCCTTGCCCTCCCTTCAGACTGCAAAGAATGTTCAATTAATAGGCCATCAACCAGTTACATTGTGACGACAACTTTAACATTTGTCGCGCGCGAAAATTCAGTGCTCATGCAATGTGGACAAGCAAGAAAATAACAACTCATGAATCAACCATAAACTAAAAGCAATCAATAAAGTAGAAGCCTACAACACGAGGAATTCCCAAGCGGTCACCCAGCGAAGTACTACTCTCGCCCTACAGGATTTGACTGCGGGGATCGGACGGGACCCGGTTTTTTGCCTGTGGTATGGTCGTAGACGGAAGAATACAAGCTCTAGTTGTATGTGTGATTTGTTTTCGTCAAGCCAAGCGAGAAAGCGAGTGAAAATCCCCCTTGCCCTCCCTTCAGACTGCAAAGAATGTTCAATTAATAGGCCATCAACCAGTTACATTGTGACGACAACTTTAACATTTGTCGCGCGCGAAAATTCAGTGCTCATGCAATGTGGACAAGCAAGAAAATAACAACTCATGAATCAACCATAAACTAAAAGCAATCAATAAAGTAGAAGCCTACAACACGAGGAATTCCCAAGCGGTCACCCAGCGAAGTACTACTCTCGCCCTACAGGATTTGACTGCGGGGATCGGACGGGACCCGGTTTTTTGCCTGTGGTATGGTCGTAGACGGAAGAATACAAGCTCTAGTTGTATGTGTGATTTGTTTTCGTCAAGCCAAGCGAGAAAGCGAGTGAAAATCCCCCTTGCCCTCCCTTCAGACTGCAAAGAATGTTCAATTAATAGGCCATCAACCAGTTACATTGTGACGACAACATTTACATTTGTCGCGCGCGAAAATTCAGTGCTCATGCAATGTGGACAAGCAAGAAAATAACAACTCATGAATCAACCATAAACTAAAAGCAATCAATAAAGTAGAAGCCTACAACACGAGGAATTCCCAAGCGGTCACCCAGCGAAGTACTACTCTCGCCCTACAGGATTTGACTGCGGGGATCGGACGGGACCCGGTTTTTTGCCTGTGGTATGGTCGTAGACGGAAGAATACAAGCTCTAGTTGTATGTGTGATTTGTTTGGGCAAGCCAAGCGAGAAAGCGAGTGAAAATCCCCCTTGCCCTCCCTTCAGACTGCAAAGAATGTTCAATTAATAGGCCATCAACCAGTTACATTGTGACGACAACTTTAACATTTGTCGCGCGCGAAAATTCAGTGCTCATGCAATGTGGACAAGCAAGAAAATAACAACTCATGAATCAACCCTCAACTAAAAGCAGTCAATAAAGTCGAAGCCTACAACACGAGGAATTCCCAAGCGGTCACCCAGCGAAGTACTACTCTCGCCCTACAGGATTTGACTGCGGGGATCGGACGGGACCCGGTTTTTTGCCTGTGGTATGGTCGTAGACGGAAGAATACAAGCTCTAGTTGTATGTGTGATTTGTTTTCGTCAAGCCAAGCGAGAAAGCGAGTGAAAATCCCCCTTGCCCTCCCTTCAGACTGCAAAGAATGTTCAATTAATAGGCCATCAACCAGTTACATTGTGACGACAACTTTAACATTTGTCGCGCGCGAAAATTCAGTGCTCATGCAATGTGGACAAGCAAGAAAATAACAACTCATGAATCAACCATAAACTAAAAGCAATCAATAAAGTAGAAGCCTACAACACGAGGAATTCCCAAGCGGTCACCCAGCGAAGTACTACTCTCGCCCTACAGGATTTGACTGCGGGGATCGGACGGGACCCGGTTTTTTGCCTGTGGTATGGTCGTAGACGGAAGAATACAAGCTCTAGTTGTATGTGTGATTTGTTTTCGTCAAGCCAAGCGAGAAAGCGAGTGAAAATCCCCCTTGCCCTCCCTTCAGACTGCAAAGAATGTTCAATTAATAGGCCATCAACCAGTTACATTGTGACGACAACTTTAACATTTGTCGCGCGCGAAAATTCAGTGCTCATGCAATGTGGACAAGCAAGAAAATAACAACTCATGAATCAACCATAAACTAAAAGCAATCAATAAAGTAGAAGCCTACAACACGAGGAATTCCCAAGCGGTCACCCAGCGAAGTACTACTCTCGCCCTACAGGATTTGACTGCGGGGATCGGACGGGACCCGGTTTTTTGCCTGTGGTATGGTCGTAGACGGAAGAATACAAGCTCTAGTTGTATGTGTGATTTGTTTTCGTCAAGCCAAGCGAGAAAGCGAGTGAAAATCCCCCTTGCCCTCCCTTCAGACTGCAAAGAATGTTCAATTAATAGGCCATCAACCAGTTACATTGTGACGACAACTTTAACATTTGTCGCGCGCGAAAATTCAGTGCTCATGCAATGTGGACAAGCAAGAAAATAACAACTCATGAATCAACCATAAACTAAAAGCAATCAATAAAGTAGAAGCCTACAACACGAGGAATTCCCAAGCGGTCACCCAGCGAAGTACTACTCTCGCCCTACAGGATTTGACTGCGGGGATCGGACGGGACCCGGTTTTTTGCCTGTGGTATGGTCGTAGACGGAAGAATACAAGCTCTAGTTGTATGTGTGATTTGTTTTCGTCAAGCCAAGCGAGAAAGCGAGTGAAAATCCCCCTTGCCCTCCCTTCAGACTGCAAAGAATGTTCAATTAATAGGCCATCAACCAGTTACATTGTGACGACAACTTTAACATTTGTCGCGCGCGAAAATTCAGTGCTCATGCAATGTGGACAAGCAAGAAAATAACAACTCATGAATCAACCATAAACTAAAAGCAATCAATAAAGTAGAAGCCTACAACACGAGGAATTCCCAAGCGGTCACCCAGCGAAGTACTACTCTCGCCCTACAGGATTTGACTGCGGGGATCGGACGGGACCCGGTTTTTTGCCTGTGGTATGGTCGTAGACGGAAGAATACAAGCTCTAGTTGTATGTGTGATTTGTTTTCGTCAAGCCAAGCGAGAAAGCGAGTGAAAATCCCCCTTGCCCTCCCTTCAGACTGCAAAGAATGTTCAATTAATAGGCCATCAACCAGTTACATTGTGACGACAACTTTAACATTTGTCGCGCGCGAAAATTCAGTGCTCATGCAATGTGGACAAGCAAGAAAATAACAACTCATGAATCAACCATAAACTAAAAGCAATCAATAAAGTAGAAGCCTACAACACGAGGAATTCCCAAGCGGTCACCCAGCGAAGTACTACTCTCGCCCTACAGGATTTGACTGCGGGGATCGGACGGGACCCGGTTTTTTGCCTGTGGTATGGTCGTAGACGGAAGAATACAAGCTCTAGTTGTATGTGTGATTTGTTTTCGTCAAGCCAAGCGAGAAAGCGAGTGAAAATCCCCCTTGCCCTCCCTTCAGACTGCAAAGAATGTTCAATTAATAGGCCATCAACCAGTTACATTGTGACGACAACTTTAACATTTGTCGCGCGCGAAAATTCAGTGCTCATGCAATGTGGACAAGCAAGAAAATAACAACTCATGAATCAACCATAAACTAAAAGCAATCAATAAAGTAGAAGCCTACAACACGAGGAATTCCCAAGCGGTCACCCAGCGAAGTACTACTCTCGCCCTACAGGATTTGACTGCGGGGATCGGACGGGACCCGGTTTTTTGCCTGTGGTATGGTCGTAGACGGAAGAATACAAGCTCTAGTTGTATGTGTGATTTGTTTTCGTCAAGCCAAGCGAGAAAGCGAGTGAAAATCCCCCTTGCCCTCCCTTCAGACTGCAAAGAATGTTCAATTAATAGGCCATCAACCAGTTACATTGTGACGACAACTTTAACATTTGTCGCGCGCGAAAATTCAGTGCTCATGCAATGTGGACAAGCAAGAAAATAACAACTCATGAATCAACCATAAACTAAAAGCAATCAATAAAGTAGAAGCCTACAACACGAGGAATTCCCAAGCGGTCACCCAGCGAAGTACTACTCTCGCCCTACAGGATTTGACTGCGGGGATCGGACGGGACCCGGTTTTTTGCCTGTGGTATGGTCGTAGACGGAAGAATACAAGCTCTAGTTGTATGTGTGATTTGTTTTCGTCAAGCCAAGCGAGAAAGCGAGTGAAAATCCCCCTTGCCCTCCCTTCAGACTGCAAAGAATGTTCAATTAATAGGCCATCAACCAGTTACATTGTGACGACAACTTTAACATTTGTCGCGCGCGAAAATTCAGTGCTCATGCAATGTGGACAAGCAAGAAAATAACAACTCATGAATCAACCATAAACTAAAAGCAATCAATAAAGTAGAAGCCTACAACACGAGGAATTCCCAAGCGGTCACCCAGCGAAGTACTACTCTCGCCCTACAGGATTTGACTGCGGGGATCGGACGGGACCCGGTTTTTTGCCTGTGGTATGGTCGTAGACGGAAGAATACAAGCTCTAGTTGTATGTGTGATTTGTTTTCGTCAAGCCAAGCGAGAAAGCGAGTGAAAATCCCCCTTGCCCTCCCTTCAGACTGCAAAGAATGTTCAATTAATAGGCCATCAACCAGTTACATTGTGACGACAACTTTAACATTTGTCGCGCGCGAAAATTCAGTGCTCATGCAATGTGGACAAGCAAGAAAATAACAACTCATGAATCAACCATAAACTAAAAGCAATCAATAAAGTAGAAGCCTACAACACGAGGAATTCCCAAGCGGTCACCCAGCGAAGTACTACTCTCGCCCTACAGGATTTGACTGCGGGGATCGGACGGGACCCGGTTTTTTGCCTGTGGTATGGTCGTAGACGGAAGAATACAAGCTCTAGTTGTATGTGTGATTTGTTTTCGTCAAGCCAAGCGAGAAAGCGAGTGAAAATCCCCCTTGCCCTCCCTTCAGACTGCAAAGAATGTTCAATTAATAGGCCATCAACCAGTTACATTGTGACGACAACTTTAACATTTGTCGCGCGCGAAAATTCAGTGCTCATGCAATGTGGACAAGCAAGAAAATAACAACTCATGAATCAACCATAAACTAAAAGCAATCAATAAAGTAGAAGCCTACAACACGAGGAATTCCCAAGCGGTCACCCAGCGAAGTACTACTCTCGCCCTACAGGATTTGACTGCGGGGATCGGACGGGACCCGGTTTTTTGCCTGTGGTATGGTCGTAGACGGAAGAATACAAGCTCTAGTTGTATGTGTGATTTGTTTTCGTCAAGCCAAGCGAGAAAGCGAGTGAAAATCCCCCTTGCCCTCCCTTCAGACTGCAAAGAATGTTCAATTAATAGGCCATCAACCAGTTACATTGTGACGACAACTTTAACATTTGTCGCGCGCGAAAATTCAGTGCTCATGCAATGTGGACAAGCAAGAAAATAACAACTCATGAATCAACCATAAACTAAAAGCAATCAATAAAGTAGAAGCCTACAACACGAGGAATTCCCAAGCGGTCACCCAGCGAAGTACTACTCTCGCCCTACAGGATTTGACTGCGGGGATCGGACGGGACCCGGTTTTTTGCCTGTGGTATGGTCGTAGACGGAAGAATACAAGCTCTAGTTGTATGTGTGATTTGTTTTCGTCAAGCCAAGCGAGAAAGCGAGTGAAAATCCCCCTTGCCCTCCCTTCAGACTGCAAAGAATGTTCAATTAATAGGCCATCAACCAGTTACATTGTGACGACAACTTTAACATTTGTCGCGCGCGAAAATTCAGTGCTCATGCAATGTGGACAAGCAAGAAAATAACAACTCATGAATCAACCATAAACTAAAAGCAATCAATAAAGTAGAAGCCTACAACACGAGGAATTCCCAAGCGGTCACCCAGCGAAGTACTACTCTCGCCCTACAGGATTTGACTGCGGGGATCGGACGGGACCCGGTTTTTTGCCTGTGGTATGGTCGTAGACGGAAGAATACAAGCTCTAGTTGTATGTGTGATTTGTTTTCGTCAAGCCAAGCGAGAAAGCGAGTGAAAATCCCCCTTGCCCTCCCTTCAGACTGCAAAGAATGTTCAATTAATAGGCCATCAACCAGTTACATTGTGACGACAACTTTAACATTTGTCGCGCGCGAAAATTCAGTGCTCATGCAATGTGGACAAGCAAGAAAATAACAACTCATGAATCAACCATAAACTAAAAGCAATCAATAAAGTAGAAGCCTACAACACGAGGAATTCCCAAGCGGTCACCCAGCGAAGTACTACTCTCGCCCTACAGGATTTGACTGCGGGGATCGGACGGGACCCGGTTTTTTGCCTGTGGTATGGTCGTAGACGGAAGAATACAAGCTCTAGTTGTATGTGTGATTTGTTTTCGTCAAGCCAAGCGAGAAAGCGAGTGAAAATCCCCCTTGCCCTCCCTTCAGACTGCAAAGAATGTTCAATTAATAGGCCATCAACCAGTTACATTGTGACGACAACTTTAACATTTGTCGCGCGCGAAAATTCAGTGCTCATGCAATGTGGACAAGCAAGAAAATAACAACTCATGAATCAACCATAAACTAAAAGCAATCAATAAAGTAGAAGCCTACAACACGAGGAATTCCCAAGCGGTCACCCAGCGAAGTACTACTCTCGCCCTACAGGATTTGACTGCGGGGATCGGACGGGACCCGGTTTTTTGCCTGTGGTATGGTCGTAGACGGAAGAATACAAGCTCTAGTTGTATGTGTGATTTGTTTTCGTCAAGCCAAGCGAGAAAGCGAGTGAAAATCCCCCTTGCCCTCCCTTCAGACTGCAAAGAATGTTCAATTAATAGGCCATCAACCAGTTACATTGTGACGACAACTTTAACATTTGTCGCGCGCGAAAATTCAGTGCTCATGCAATGTGGACAAGCAAGAAAATAACAACTCATGAATCAACCATAAACTAAAAGCAATCAATAAAGTAGAAGCCTACAACACGAGGAATTCCCAAGCGGTCACCCAGCGAAGTACTACTCTCGCCCTACAGGATTTGACTGCGGGGATCGGACGGGACCCGGTTTTTTGCCTGTGGTATGGTCGTAGACGGAAGAATACAAGCTCTAGTTGTATGTGTGATTTGTTTTCGTCAAGCCAAGCGAGAAAGCGAGTGAAAATCCCCCTTGCCCTCCCTTCAGACTGCAAAGAATGTTCAATTAATAGGCCATCAACCAGTTACATTGTGACGACAACTTTAACATTTGTCGCGCGCGAAAATTCAGTGCTCATGCAATGTGGACAAGCAAGAAAATAACAACTCATGAATCAACCATAAACTAAAAGCAATCAATAAAGTAGAAGCCTACAACACGAGGAATTCCCAAGCGGTCACCCAGCGAAGTACTACTCTCGCCCTACAGGATTTGACTGCGGGGATCGGACGGGACCCGGTTTTTTGCCTGTGGTATGGTCGTAGACGGAAGAATACAAGCTCTAGTTGTATGTGTGATTTGTTTTCGTCAAGCCAAGCGAGAAAGCGAGTGAAAATCCCCCTTGCCCTCCCTTCAGACTGCAAAGAATGTTCAATTAATAGGCCATCAACCAGTTACATTGTGACGACAACTTTAACATTTGTCGCGCGCGAAAATTCAGTGCTCATGCAATGTGGACAAGCAAGAAAATAACAACTCATGAATCAACCATAAACTAAAAGCAATCAATAAAGTAGAAGCCTACAACACGAGGAATTCCCAAGCGGTCACCCAGCGAAGTACTACTCTCGCCCTACAGGATTTGACTGCGGGGATCGGACGGGACCCGGTTTTTTGCCTGTGGTATGGTCGTAGACGGAAGAATACAAGCTCTAGTTGTATGTGTGATTTGTTTTCGTCAAGCCAAGCGAGAAAGCGAGTGAAAATCCCCCTTGCCCTCCCTTCAGACTGCAAAGAATGTTCAATTAATAGGCCATCAACCAGTTACATTGTGACGACAACTTTAACATTTGTCGCGCGCGAAAATTCAGTGCTCATGCAATGTGGACAAGCAAGAAAATAACAACTCATGAATCAACCATAAACTAAAAGCAATCAATAAAGTAGAAGCCTACAACACGAGGAATTCCCAAGCGGTCACCCAGCGAAGTACTACTCTCGCCCTACAGGATTTGACTGCGGGGATCGGACGGGACCCGGTTTTTTGCCTGTGGTATGGTCGTAGACGGAAGAATACAAGCTCTAGTTGTATGTGTGATTTGTTTTCGTCAAGCCAAGCGAGAAAGCGAGTGAAAATCCCCCTTGCCCTCCCTTCAGACTGCAAAGAATGTTCAATTAATAGGCCATCAACCAGTTACATTGTGACGACAACTTTAACATTTGTCGCGCGCGAAAATTCAGTGCTCATGCAATGTGGACAAGCAAGAAAATAACAACTCATGAATCAACCATAAACTAAAAGCAATCAATAAAGTAGAAGCCTACAACACGAGGAATTCCCAAGCGGTCACCCAGCGAAGTACTACTCTCGCCCTACAGGATTTGACTGCGGGGATCGGACGGGACCCGGTTTTTTGCCTGTGGTATGGTCGTAGACGGAAGAATACAAGCTCTAGTTGTATGTGTGATTTGTTTTCGTCAAGCCAAGCGAGAAAGCGAGTGAAAATCCCCCTTGCCCTCCCTTCAGACTGCAAAGAATGTTCAATTAATAGGCCATCAACCAGTTACATTGTGACGACAACTTTAACATTTGTCGCGCGCGAAAATTCAGTGCTCATGCAATGTGGACAAGCAAGAAAATAACAACTCATGAATCAACCATAAACTAAAAGCAATCAATAAAGTAGAAGCCTACAACACGAGGAATTCCCAAGCGGTCACCCAGCGAAGTACTACTCTCGCCCTACAGGATTTGACTGCGGGGATCGGACGGGACCCGGTTTTTTGCCTGTGGTATGGTCGTAGACGGAAGAATACAAGCTCTAGTTGTATGTGTGATTTGTTTTCGTCAAGCCAAGCGAGAAAGCGAGTGAAAATCCCCCTTGCCCTCCCTTCAGACTGCAAAGAATGTTCAATTAATAGGCCATCAACCAGTTACATTGTGACGACAACTTTAACATTTGTCGCGCGCGAAAATTCAGTGCTCATGCAATGTGGACAAGCAAGAAAATAACAACTCATGAATCAACCATAAACTAAAAGCAATCAATAAAGTAGAAGCCTACAACACGAGGAATTCCCAAGCGGTCACCCAGCGAAGTACTACTCTCGCCCTACAGGATTTGACTGCGGGGATCGGACGGGACCCGGTTTTTTGCCTGTGGTATGGTCGTAGACGGAAGAATACAAGCTCTAGTTGTATGTGTGATTTGTTTTCGTCAAGCCAAGCGAGAAAGCGAGTGAAAATCCCCCTTGCCCTCCCTTCAGACTGCAAAGAATGTTCAATTAATAGGCCATCAACCAGTTACATTGTGACGACAACTTTAACATTTGTCGCGCGCGAAAATTCAGTGCTCATGCAATGTGGACAAGCAAGAAAATAACAACTCATGAATCAACCATAAACTAAAAGCAATCAATAAAGTAGAAGCCTACAACACGAGGAATTCCCAAGCGGTCACCCAGCGAAGTACTACTCTCGCCCTACAGGATTTGACTGCGGGGATCGGACGGGACCCGGTTTTTTGCCTGTGGTATGGTCGTAGACGGAAGAATACAAGCTCTAGTTGTATGTGTGATTTGTTTTCGTCAAGCCAAGCGAGAAAGCGAGTGAAAATCCCCCTTGCCCTCCCTTCAGACTGCAAAGAATGTTCAATTAATAGGCCATCAACCAGTTACATTGTGACGACAACTTTAACATTTGTCGCGCGCGAAAATTCAGTGCTCATGCAATGTGGACAAGCAAGAAAATAACAACTCATGAATCAACCATAAACTAAAAGCAATCAATAAAGTAGAAGCCTACAACACGAGGAATTCCCAAGCGGTCACCCAGCGAAGTACTACTCTCGCCCTACAGGATTTGACTGCGGGGATCGGACGGGACCCGGTTTTTTGCCTGTGGTATGGTCGTAGACGGAAGAATACAAGCTCTAGTTGTATGTGTGATTTGTTTTCGTCAAGCCAAGCGAGAAAGCGAGTGAAAATCCCCCTTGCCCTCCCTTCAGACTGCAAAGAATGTTCAATTAATAGGCCATCAACCAGTTACATTGTGACGACAACTTTAACATTTGTCGCGCGCGAAAATTCAGTGCTCATGCAATGTGGACAAGCAAGAAAATAACAACTCATGAATCAACCATAAACTAAAAGCAATCAATAAAGTAGAAGCCTACAACACGAGGAATTCCCAAGCGGTCACCCAGCGAAGTACTACTCTCGCCCTACAGGATTTGACTGCGGGGATCGGACGGGACCCGGTTTTTTGCCTGTGGTATGGTCGTAGACGGAAGAATACAAGCTCTAGTTGTATGTGTGATTTGTTTTCGTCAAGCCAAGCGAGAAAGCGAGTGAAAATCCCCCTTGCCCTCCCTTCAGACTGCAAAGAATGTTCAATTAATAGGCCATCAACCAGTTACATTGTGACGACAACTTTAACATTTGTCGCGCGCGAAAATTCAGTGCTCATGCAATGTGGACAAGCAAGAAAATAACAACTCATGAATCAACCATAAACTAAAAGCAATCAATAAAGTAGAAGCCTACAACACGAGGAATTCCCAAGCGGTCACCCAGCGAAGTACTACTCTCGCCCTACAGGATTTGACTGCGGGGATCGGACGGGACCCGGTTTTTTGCCTGTGGTATGGTCGTAGACGGAAGAATACAAGCTCTAGTTGTATGTGTGATTTGTTTTCGTCAAGCCAAGCGAGAAAGCGAGTGAAAATCCCCCTTGCCCTCCCTTCAGACTGCAAAGAATGTTCAATTAATAGGCCATCAACCAGTTACATTGTGACGACAACTTTAACATTTGTCGCGCGCGAAAATTCAGTGCTCATGCAATGTGGACAAGCAAGAAAATAACAACTCATGAATCAACCATAAACTAAAAGCAATCAATAAAGTAGAAGCCTACAACACGAGGAATTCCCAAGCGGTCACCCAGCGAAGTACTACTCTCGCCCTACAGGATTTGACTGCGGGGATCGGACGGGACCCGGTTTTTTGCCTGTGGTATGGTCGTAGACGGAAGAATACAAGCTCTAGTTGTATGTGTGATTTGTTTTCGTCAAGCCAAGCGAGAAAGCGAGTGAAAATCCCCCTTGCCCTCCCTTCAGACTGCAAAGAATGTTCAATTAATAGGCCATCAACCAGTTACATTGTGACGACAACTTTAACATTTGTCGCGCGCGAAAATTCAGTGCTCATGCAATGTGGACAAGCAAGAAAATAACAACTCATGAATCAACCATAAACTAAAAGCAATCAATAAAGTAGAAGCCTACAACACGAGGAATTCCCAAGCGGTCACCCAGCGAAGTACTACTCTCGCCCTACAGGATTTGACTGCGGGGATCGGACGGGACCCGGTTTTTTGCCTGTGGTATGGTCGTAGACGGAAGAATACAAGCTCTAGTTGTATGTGTGATTTGTTTTCGTCAAGCCAAGCGAGAAAGCGAGTGAAAATCCCCCTTGCCCTCCCTTCAGACTGCAAAGAATGTTCAATTAATAGGCCATCAACCAGTTACATTGTGACGACAACTTTAACATTTGTCGCGCGCGAAAATTCAGTGCTCATGCAATGTGGACAAGCAAGAAAATAACAACTCATGAATCAACCATAAACTAAAAGCAATCAATAAAGTAGAAGCCTACAACACGAGGAATTCCCAAGCGGTCACCCAGCGAAGTACTACTCTCGCCCTACAGGATTTGACTGCGGGGATCGGACGGGACCCGGTTTTTTGCCTGTGGTATGGTCGTAGACGGAAGAATACAAGCTCTAGTTGTATGTGTGATTTGTTTTCGTCAAGCCAAGCGAGAAAGCGAGTGAAAATCCCCCTTGCCCTCCCTTCAGACTGCAAAGAATGTTCAATTAATAGGCCATCAACCAGTTACATTGTGACGACAACTTTAACATTTGTCGCGCGCGAAAATTCAGTGCTCATGCAATGTGGACAAGCAAGAAAATAACAACTCATGAATCAACCATAAACTAAAAGCAATCAATAAAGTAGAAGCCTACAACACGAGGAATTCCCAAGCGGTCACCCAGCGAAGTACTACTCTCGCCCTACAGGATTTGACTGCGGGGATCGGACGGGACCCGGTTTTTTGCCTGTGGTATGGTCGTAGACGGAAGAATACAAGCTCTAGTTGTATGTGTGATTTGTTTTCGTCAAGCCAAGCGAGAAAGCGAGTGAAAATCCCCCTTGCCCTCCCTTCAGACTGCAAAGAATGTTCAATTAATAGGCCATCAACCAGTTACATTGTGACGACAACTTTAACATTTGTCGCGCGCGAAAATTCAGTGCTCATGCAATGTGGACAAGCAAGAAAATAACAACTCATGAATCAACCATAAACTAAAAGCAATCAATAAAGTAGAAGCCTACAACACGAGGAATTCCCAAGCGGTCACCCAGCGAAGTACTACTCTCGCCCTACAGGATTTGACTGCGGGGATCGGACGGGACCCGGTTTTTTGCCTGTGGTATGGTCGTAGACGGAAGAATACAAGCTCTAGTTGTATGTGTGATTTGTTTTCGTCAAGCCAAGCGAGAAAGCGAGTGAAAATCCCCCTTGCCCTCCCTTCAGACTGCAAAGAATGTTCAATTAATAGGCCATCAACCAGTTACATTGTGACGACAACTTTAACATTTGTCGCGCGCGAAAATTCAGTGCTCATGCAATGTGGACAAGCAAGAAAATAACAACTCATGAATCAACCATAAACTAAAAGCAATCAATAAAGTAGAAGCCTACAACACGAGGAATTCCCAAGCGGTCACCCAGCGAAGTACTACTCTCGCCCTACAGGATTTGACTGCGGGGATCGGACGGGACCCGGTTTTTTGCCTGTGGTATGGTCGTAGACGGAAGAATACAAGCTCTAGTTGTATGTGTGATTTGTTTTCGTCAAGCCAAGCGAGAAAGCGAGTGAAAATCCCCCTTGCCCTCCCTTCAGACTGCAAAGAATGTTCAATTAATAGGCCATCAACCAGTTACATTGTGACGACAACTTTAACATTTGTCGCGCGCGAAAATTCAGTGCTCATGCAATGTGGACAAGCAAGAAAATAACAACTCATGAATCAACCATAAACTAAAAGCAATCAATAAAGTAGAAGCCTACAACACGAGGAATTCCCAAGCGGTCACCCAGCGAAGTACTACTCTCGCCCTACAGGATTTGACTGCGGGGATCGGACGGGACCCGGTTTTTTGCCTGTGGTATGGTCGTAGACGGAAGAATACAAGCTCTAGTTGTATGTGTGATTTGTTTTCGTCAAGCCAAGCGAGAAAGCGAGTGAAAATCCCCCTTGCCCTCCCTTCAGACTGCAAAGAATGTTCAATTAATAGGCCATCAACCAGTTACATTGTGACGACAACTTTAACATTTGTCGCGCGCGAAAATTCAGTGCTCATGCAATGTGGACAAGCAAGAAAATAACAACTCATGAATCAACCATAAACTAAAAGCAATCAATAAAGTAGAAGCCTACAACACGAGGAATTCCCAAGCGGTCACCCAGCGAAGTACTACTCTCGCCCTACAGGATTTGACTGCGGGGATCGGACGGGACCCGGTTTTTTGCCTGTGGTATGGTCGTAGACGGAAGAATACAAGCTCTAGTTGTATGTGTGATTTGTTTTCGTCAAGCCAAGCGAGAAAGCGAGTGAAAATCCCCCTTGCCCTCCCTTCAGACTGCAAAGAATGTTCAATTAATAGGCCATCAACCAGTTACATTGTGACGACAACTTTAACATTTGTCGCGCGCGAAAATTCAGTGCTCATGCAATGTGGACAAGCAGAAAAATAACAACTCATGAATCAACCATAAACTAAAAGCAATCAATAAAGTAGAAGCCTACAACACGAGGAATTCCCAAGCGGTCACCCAGCGAAGTACTACTCTCGCCCTACAGGATTTGACTGCGGGGATCGGACGGGACCCGGTTTTTTGCCTGTGGTATGGTCGTAGACGGAAGAATACAAGCTCTAGTTGTATGTGTGATTTGTTTTCGTCAAGCCAAGCGAGAAAGCGAGTGAAAATCCCCCTTGCCCTCCCTTCAGACTGCAAAGAATGTTCAATTAATAGGCCATCAACCAGTTACATTGTGACGACAACTTTAACATTTGTCGCGCGCGAAAATTCAGTGCTCATGCAATGTGGACAAGCAAGAAAATAACAACTCATGAATCAACCATAAACTAAAAGCAATCAATAAAGTAGAAGCCTACAACACGAGGAATTCCCAAGCGGTCACCCAGCGAAGTACTACTCTCGCCCTACAGGATTTGACTGCGGGGATCGGACGGGACCCGGTTTTTTGCCTGTGGTATGGTCGTAGACGGAAGAATACAAGCTCTAGTTGTATGTGTGATTTGTTTTCGTCAAGCCAAGCGAGAAAGCGAGTGAAAATCCCCCTTGCCCTCCCTTCAGACTGCAAAGAATGTTCAATTAATAGGCCATCAACCAGTTACATTGTGACGACAACTTTAACATTTGTCGCGCGCGAAAATTCAGTGCTCATGCAATGTGGACAAGCAAGAAAATAACAACTCATGAATCAACCATAAACTAAAAGCAATCAATAAAGTAGAAGCCTACAACACGAGGAATTCCCAAGCGGTCACCCAGCGAAGTACTACTCTCGCCCTACAGGATTTGACTGCGGGGATCGGACGGGACCCGGTTTTTTGCCTGTGGTATGGTCGTAGACGGAAGAATACAAGCTCTAGTTGTATGTGTGATTTGTTTTCGTCAAGCCAAGCGAGAAAGCGAGTGAAAATCCCCCTTGCCCTCCCTTCAGACTGCAAAGAATGTTCAATTAATAGGCCATCAACCAGTTACATTGTGACGACAACTTTAACATTTGTCGCGCGCGAAAATTCAGTGCTCATGCAATGTGGACAAGCAAGAAAATAACAACTCATGAATCAACCATAAACTAAAAGCAATCAATAAAGTAGAAGCCTACAACACGAGGAATTCCCAAGCGGTCACCCAGCGAAGTACTACTCTCGCCCTACAGGATTTGACTGCGGGGATCGGACGGGACCCGGTTTTTTGCCTGTGGTATGGTCGTAGACGGAAGAATACAAGCTCTAGTTGTATGTGTGATTTGTTTTCGTCAAGCCAAGCGAGAAAGCGAGTGAAAATCCCCCTTGCCCTCCCTTCAGACTGCAAAGAATGTTCAATTAATAGGCCATCAACCAGTTACATTGTGACGACAACTTTAACATTTGTCGCGCGCGAAAATTCAGTGCTCATGCAATGTGGACAAGCAAGAAAATAACAACTCATGAATCAACCATAAACTAAAAGCAATCAATAAAGTAGAAGCCTACAACACGAGGAATTCCCAAGCGGTCACCCAGCGAAGTACTACTCTCGCCCTACAGGATTTGACTGCGGGGATCGGACGGGACCCGGTTTTTTGCCTGTGGTATGGTCGTAGACGGAAGAATACAAGCTCTAGTTGTATGTGTGATTTGTTTTCGTCAAGCCAAGCGAGAAAGCGAGTGAAAATCCCCCTTGCCCTCCCTTCAGACTGCAAAGAATGTTCAATTAATAGGCCATCAACCAGTTACATTGTGACGACAACTTTAACATTTGTCGCGCGCGAAAATTCAGTGCTCATGCAATGTGGACAAGCAAGAAAATAACAACTCATGAATCAACCATAAACTAAAAGCAATCAATAAAGTAGAAGCCTACAACACGAGGAATTCCCAAGCGGTCACCCAGCGAAGTACTACTCTCGCCCTACAGGATTTGACTGCGGGGATCGGACGGGACCCGGTTTTTTGCCTGTGGTATGGTCGTAGACGGAAGAATACAAGCTCTAGTTGTATGTGTGATTTGTTTTCGTCAAGCCAAGCGAGAAAGCGAGTGAAAATCCCCCTTGCCCTCCCTTCAGACTGCAAAGAATGTTCAATTAATAGGCCATCAACCAGTTACATTGTGACGACAACTTTAACATTTGTCGCGCGCGAAAATTCAGTGCTCATGCAATGTGGACAAGCAAGAAAATAACAACTCATGAATCAACCATAAACTAAAAGCAATCAATAAAGTAGAAGCCTACAACACGAGGAATTCCCAAGCGGTCACCCAGCGAAGTACTACTCTCGCCCTACAGGATTTGACTGCGGGGATCGGACGGGACCCGGTTTTTTGCCTGTGGTATGGTCGTAGACGGAAGAATACAAGCTCTAGTTGTATGTGTGATTTGTTTTCGTCAAGCCAAGCGAGAAAGCGAGTGAAAATCCCCCTTGCCCTCCCTTCAGACTGCAAAGAATGTTCAATTAATAGGCCATCAACCAGTTACATTGTGACGACAACTTTAACATTTGTCGCGCGCGAAAATTCAGTGCTCATGCAATGTGGACAAGCAAGAAAATAACAACTCATGAATCAACCATAAACTAAAAGCAATCAATAAAGTAGAAGCCTACAACACGAGGAATTCCCAAGCGGTCACCCAGCGAAGTACTACTCTCGCCCTACAGGATTTGACTGCGGGGATCGGACGGGACCCGGTTTTTTGCCTGTGGTATGGTCGTAGACGGAAGAATACAAGCTCTAGTTGTATGTGTGATTTGTTTTCGTCAAGCCAAGCGAGAAAGCGAGTGAAAATCCCCCTTGCCCTCCCTTCAGACTGCAAAGAATGTTCAATTAATAGGCCATCAACCAGTTACATTGTGACGACAACTTTAACATTTGTCGCGCGCGAAAATTCAGTGCTCATGCAATGTGGACAAGCAAGAAAATAACAACTCATGAATCAACCATAAACTAAAAGCAATCAATAAAGTAGAAGCCTACAACACGAGGAATTCCCAAGCGGTCACCCAGCGAAGTACTACTCTCGCCCTACAGGATTTGACTGCGGGGATCGGACGGGACCCGGTTTTTTGCCTGTGGTATGGTCGTAGACGGAAGAATACAAGCTCTAGTTGTATGTGTGATTTGTTTTCGTCAAGCCAAGCGAGAAAGCGAGTGAAAATCCCCCTTGCCCTCCCTTCAGACTGCAAAGAATGTTCAATTAATAGGCCATCAACCAGTTACATTGTGACGACAACTTTAACATTTGTCGCGCGCGAAAATTCAGTGCTCATGCAATGTGGACAAGCAAGAAAATAACAACTCATGAATCAACCATAAACTAAAAGCAATCAATAAAGTAGAAGCCTACAACACGAGGAATTCCCAAGCGGTCACCCAGCGAAGTACTACTCTCGCCCTACAGGATTTGACTGCGGGGATCGGACGGGACCCGGTTTTTTGCCTGTGGTATGGTCGTAGACGGAAGAATACAAGCTCTAGTTGTATGTGTGATTTGTTTTCGTCTAGCCAAGCGAGAAAGCGAGTGAAAATCCCCCTTGCCTTCCCTTCAGACTGCAAAGAATGTTCAATTAATAGGCCATCAACCAGTTACATTGTGACGACAACTTTAACATTTGTCGCGCGCGAAAATTCAGTGCTCATGCAATGTGGACAAGCAAGAAAATAACAACTCATGAATCAACCATAAACTAAAAGCAATCAATAAAGTAGAAGCCTACAACACGAGGAATTCCCAAGCGGTCACCCAGCGAAGTACTACTCTCGCCCTACAGGATTTGACTGCGGGGATCGGACGGGACCCGGTTTTTTGCCTGTGGTATGGTCGTAGACGGAAGAATACAAGCTCTAGTTGTATGTGTGATTTGTTTTCGTCAAGCCAAGCGAGAAAGCGAGTGAAAATCCCCCTTGCCCTCCCTTCAGACTGCAAAGAATGTTCAATTAATAGGCCATCAACCAGTTACATTGTGACGACAACTTTAACATTTGTCGCGCGCGAAAATTCAGTGCTCATGCAATGTGGACAAGCAAGAAAATAACAACTCATGAATCAACCATAAACTAAAAGCAATCAATAAAGTAGAAGCCTACAACACGAGGAATTCCCAAGCGGTCACCCAGCGAAGTACTACTCTCGCCCTACAGGATTTGACTGCGGGGATCGGACGGGACCCGGTTTTTTGCCTGTGGTATGGTCGTAGACGGAAGAATACAAGCTCTAGTTGTATGTGTGATTTGTTTTCGTCAAGCCAAGCGAGAAAGCGAGTGAAAATCCCCCTTGCCCTCCCTTCAGACTGCAAAGAATGTTCAATTAATAGGCCATCAACCAGTTACATTGTGACGACAACTTTAACATTTGTCGCGCGCGAAAATTCAGTGCTCATGCAATGTGGACAAGCAAGAAAATAACAACTCATGAATCAACCATAAACTAAAAGCAATCAATAAAGTAGAAGCCTACAACACGAGGAATTCCCAAGCGGTCACCCAGCGAAGTACTACTCTCGCCCTACAGGATTTGACTGCGGGGATCGGACGGGACCCGGTTTTTTGCCTGTGGTATGGTCGTAGACGGAAGAATACAAGCTCTAGTTGTATGTGTGATTTGTTTTCGTCAAGCCAAGCGAGAAAGCGAGTGAAAATCCCCCTTGCCCTCCCTTCAGACTGCAAAGAATGTTCAATTAATAGGCCATCAACCAGTTACATTGTGACGACAACTTTAACATTTGTCGCGCGCGAAAATTCAGTGCTCATGCAATGTGGACAAGCAAGAAAATAACAACTCATGAATCAACCATAAACTAAAAGCAATCAATAAAGTAGAAGCCTACAACACGAGGAATTCCCAAGCGGTCACCCAGCGAAGTACTACTCTCGCCCTACAGGATTTGACTGCGGGGATCGGACGGGACCCGGTTTTTTGCCTGTGGTATGGTCGTAGACGGAAGAATACAAGCTCTAGTTGTATGTGTGATTTGTTTTCGTCAAGCCAAGCGAGAAAGCGAGTGAAAATCCCCCTTGCCCTCCCTTCAGACTGCAAAGAATGTTCAATTAATAGGCCATCAACCAGTTACATTGTGACGACAACTTTAACATTTGTCGCGCGCGAAAATTCAGTGCTCATGCAATGTGGACAAGCAAGAAAATAACAACTCATGAATCAACCATAAACTAAAAGCAATCAATAAAGTAGAAGCCTACAACACGAGGAATTCCCAAGCGGTCACCCAGCGAAGTACTACTCTCGCCCTACAGGATTTGACTGCGGGGATCGGACGGGACCCGGTTTTTTGCCTGTGGTATGGTCGTAGACGGAAGAATACAAGCTCTAGTTGTATGTGTGATTTGTTTTCGTCAAGCCAAGCGAGAAAGCGAGTGAAAATCCCCCTTGCCCTCCCTTCAGACTGCAAAGAATGTTCAATTAATAGGCCATCAACCAGTTACATTGTGACGACAACTTTAACATTTGTCGCGCGCGAAAATTCAGTGCTCATGCAATGTGGACAAGCAAGAAAATAACAACTCATGAATCAACCATAAACTAAAAGCAATCAATAAAGTAGAAGCCTACAACACGAGGAATTCCCAAGCGGTCACCCAGCGAAGTACTACTCTCGCCCTACAGGATTTGACTGCGGGGATCGGACGGGACCCGGTTTTTTGCCTGTGGTATGGTCGTAGACGGAAGAATACAAGCTCTAGTTGTATGTGTGATTTGTTTTCGTCAAGCCAAGCGAGAAAGCGAGTGAAAATCCCCCTTGCCCTCCCTTCAGACTGCAAAGAATGTTCAATTAATAGGCCATCAACCAGTTACATTGTGACGACAACTTTAACATTTGTCGCGCGCGAAAATTCAGTGCTCATGCAATGTGGACAAGCAAGAAAATAACAACTCATGAATCAACCATAAACTAAAAGCAATCAATAAAGTAGAAGCCTACAACACGAGGAATTCCCAAGCGGTCACCCAGCGAAGTACTACTCTCGCCCTACAGGATTTGACTGCGGGGATCGGACGGGACCCGGTTTTTTGCCTGTGGTATGGTCGTAGACGGAAGAATACAAGCTCTAGTTGTATGTGTGATTTGTTTTCGTCAAGCCAAGCGAGAAAGCGAGTGAAAATCCCCCTTGCCCTCCCTTCAGACTGCAAAGAATGTTCAATTAATAGGCCATCAACCAGTTACATTGTGACGACAACTTTAACATTTGTCGCGCGCGAAAATTCAGTGCTCATGCAATGTGGACAAGCAAGAAAATAACAACTCATGAATCAACCATAAACTAAAAGCAATCAATAAAGTAGAAGCCTACAACACGAGGAATTCCCAAGCGGTCACCCAGCGAAGTACTACTCTCGCCCTACAGGATTTGACTGCGGGGATCGGACGGGACCCGGTTTTTTGCCTGTGGTATGGTCGTAGACGGAAGAATACAAGCTCTAGTTGTATGTGTGATTTGTTTTCGTCAAGCCAAGCGAGAAAGCGAGTGAAAATCCCCCTTGCCCTCCCTTCAGACTGCAAAGAATGTTCAATTAATAGGCCATCAACCAGTTACATTGTGACGACAACTTTAACATTTGTCGCGCGCGAAAATTCAGTGCTCATGCAATGTGGACAAGCAAGAAAATAACAACTCATGAATCAACCATAAACTAAAAGCAATCAATAAAGTAGAAGCCTACAACACGAGGAATTCCCAAGCGGTCACCCAGCGAAGTACTACTCTCGCCCTACAGGATTTGACTGCGGGGATCGGACGGGACCCGGTTTTTTGCCTGTGGTATGGTCGTAGACGGAAGAATACAAGCTCTAGTTGTATGTGTGATTTGTTTTCGTCAAGCCAAGCGAGAAAGCGAGTGAAAATCCCCCTTGCCCTCCCTTCAGACTGCAAAGAATGTTCAATTAATAGGCCATCAACCAGTTACATTGTGACGACAACTTTAACATTTGTCGCGCGCGAAAATTCAGTGCTCATGCAATGTGGACAAGCAAGAAAATAACAACTCATGAATCAACCATAAACTAAAAGCAATCAATAAAGTAGAAGCCTACAACACGAGGAATTCCCAAGCGGTCACCCAGCGAAGTACTACTCTCGCCCTACAGGATTTGACTGCGGGGATCGGACGGGACCCGGTTTTTTGCCTGTGGTATGGTCGTAGACGGAAGAATACAAGCTCTAGTTGTATGTGTGATTTGTTTTCGTCAAGCCAAGCGAGAAAGCGAGTGAAAATCCCCCTTGCCCTCCCTTCAGACTGCAAAGAATGTTCAATTAATAGGCCATCAACCAGTTACATTGTGACGACAACTTTAACATTTGTCGCGCGCGAAAATTCAGTGCTCATGCAATGTGGACAAGCAAGAAAATAACAACTCATGAATCAACCATAAACTAAAAGCAATCAATAAAGTAGAAGCCTACAACACGAGGAATTCCCAAGCGGTCACCCAGCGAAGTACTACTCTCGCCCTACAGGATTTGACTGCGGGGATCGGACGGGACCCGGTTTTTTGCCTGTGGTATGGTCGTAGACGGAAGAATACAAGCTCTAGTTGTATGTGTGATTTGTTTTCGTCAAGCCAAGCGAGAAAGCGAGTGAAAATCCCCCTTGCCTTCCCTTCAGACTGCAAAGAATGTTCAATTAATAGGCCATCAACCAGTTACATTGTGACGACAACTTTAACATTTGTCGCGCGCGAAAATTCAGTGCTCATGCAATGTGGACAAGCAAGAAAATAACAACTCATGAATCAACCATAAACTAAAAGCAATCAATAAAGTAGAAGCCTACAACACGAGGAATTCCCAAGCGGTCACCCAGCGAAGTACTACTCTCGCCCTACAGGATTTGACTGCGGGGATCGGACGGGACCCGGTTTTTTGCCTGTGGTATGGTCGTAGACGGAAGAATACAAGCTCTAGTTGTATGTGTGATTTGTTTTCGTCAAGCCAAGCGAGAAAGCGAGTGAAAATCCCCCTTGCCCTCCCTTCAGACTGCAAAGAATGTTCAATTAATAGGCCATCAACCAGTTACATTGTGACGACAACTTTAACATTTGTCGCGCGCGAAAATTCAGTGCTCATGCAATGTGGACAAGCAAGAAAATAACAACTCATGAATCAACCATAAACTAAAAGCAATCAATAAAGTAGAAGCCTACAACACGAGGAATTCCCAAGCGGTCACCCAGCGAAGTACTACTCTCGCCCTACAGGATTTGACTGCGGGGATCGGACGGGACCCGGTTTTTTGCCTGTGGTATGGTCGTAGACGGAAGAATACAAGCTCTAGTTGTATGTGTGATTTGTTTTCGTCAAGCCAAGCGAGAAAGCGAGTGAAAATCCCCCTTGCCCTCCCTTCAGACTGCAAAGAATGTTCAATTAATAGGCCATCAACCAGTTACATTGTGACGACAACTTTAACATTTGTCGCGCGCGAAAATTCAGTGCTCATGCAATGTGGACAAGCAAGAAAATAACAACTCATGAATCAACCATAAACTAAAAGCAATCAATAAAGTAGAAGCCTACAACACGAGGAATTCCCAAGCGGTCACCCAGCGAAGTACTACTCTCGCCCTACAGGATTTGACTGCGGGGATCGGACGGGACCCGGTTTTTTGCCTGTGGTATGGTCGTAGACGGAAGAATACAAGCTCTAGTTGTATGTGTGATTTGTTTTCGTCAAGCCAAGCGAGAAAGCGAGTGAAAATCCCCCTTGCCCTCCCTTCAGACTGCAAAGAATGTTCAATTAATAGGCCATCAACCAGTTACATTGTGACGACAACTTTAACATTTGTCGCGCGCGAAAATTCAGTGCTCATGCAATGTGGACAAGCAAGAAAATAACAACTCATGAATCAACCATAAACTAAAAGCAATCAATAAAGTAGAAGCCTACAACACGAGGAATTCCCAAGCGGTCACCCAGCGAAGTACTACTCTCGCCCTACAGGATTTGACTGCGGGGATCGGACGGGACCCGGTTTTTTGCCTGTGGTATGGTCGTAGACGGAAGAATACAAGCTCTAGTTGTATGTGTGATTTGTTTTCGTCAAGCCAAGCGAGAAAGCGAGTGAAAATCCCCCTTGCCCTCCCTTCAGACTGCAAAGAATGTTCAATTAATAGGCCATCAACCAGTTACATTGTGACGACAACTTTAACATTTGTCGCGCGCGAAAATTCAGTGCTCATGCAATGTGGACAAGCAAGAAAATAACAACTCATGAATCAACCATAAACTAAAAGCAATCAATAAAGTAGAAGCCTACAACACGAGGAATTCCCAAGCGGTCACCCAGCGAAGTACTACTCTCGCCCTACAGGATTTGACTGCGGGGATCGGACGGGACCCGGTTTTTTGCCTGTGGTATGGTCGTAGACGGAAGAATACAAGCTCTAGTTGTATGTGTGATTTGTTTTCGTCAAGCCAAGCGAGAAAGCGAGTGAAAATCCCCCTTGCCCTCCCTTCAGACTGCAAAGAATGTTCAATTAATAGGCCATCAACCAGTTACATTGTGACGACAACTTTAACATTTGTCGCGCGCGAAAATTCAGTGCTCATGCAATGTGGACAAGCAAGAAAATAACAACTCATGAATCAACCATAAACTAAAAGCAATCAATAAAGTAGAAGCCTACAACACGAGGAATTCCCAAGCGGTCACCCAGCGAAGTACTACTCTCGCCCTACAGGATTTGACTGCGGGGATCGGACGGGACCCGGTTTTTTGCCTGTGGTATGGTCGTAGACGGAAGAATACAAGCTCTAGTTGTATGTGTGATTTGTTTTCGTCAAGCCAAGCGAGAAAGCGAGTGAAAATCCCCCTTGCCCTCCCTTCAGACTGCAAAGAATGTTCAATTAATAGGCCATCAACCAGTTACATTGTGACGACAACTTTAACATTTGTCGCGCGCGAAAATTCAGTGCTCATGCAATGTGGACAAGCAAGAAAATAACAACTCATGAATCAACCATAAACTAAAAGCAATCAATAAAGTAGAAGCCTACAACACGAGGAATTCCCAAGCGGTCACCCAGCGAAGTACTACTCTCGCCCTACAGGATTTGACTGCGGGGATCGGACGGGACCCGGTTTTTTGCCTGTGGTATGGTCGTAGACGGAAGAATACAAGCTCTAGTTGTATGTGTGATTTGTTTTCGTCAAGCCAAGCGAGAAAGCGAGTGAAAATCCCCCTGGCCTTTTCCCTTTCAGACTGCAAAAGATGTTTTCAATTAATAGGCCATCAACCAGTTAAATTGTGGACCCGGACAACTTTAACATTTTGTTCTGCGCGCGAAAATTCAGTGCTCATGCAATGGTGGAACAAGCAAGGAAAATAACAACTCATGAATCAAACCATAAACTAAAAAGCAATCAATAAAGTAGAAGCCTGACAACACGAGGAATTCCCAAGCGGTCACCCAGCGAAGTACTACTCTCGACCTACACGGATTTGACTGCCCCCGGGGGGATCGGACGGGACCCGGGTTGTTTTGTTTTTGCCTGTGGTTATTGGTCGTTAGACGGAAGACATACAAGCTCTAGTTGTATTGTGTGATTTGTTTTCGTTACTAGCACAAGCGAGAAAGCGAACACTGTGGGAAAAATCCCCCTTGCCCTTTTCCCCTTTTTTTTCCAAAAAAAAGACTGCCAAAGAATGTTCAATTAATAGGCCATTCAACCAGTTACATTGTGACGACAACTTTAACATTTGTCGAAGCGACTGAAAAAAAATTATTGTTCAGTGCTCAGGGCAATGTGGACAAGCAAGACAATAACAAACTCATGAAATCAACCATAAACTAAAAGCAATCAATATTAAAAGTAGAAGCCTACAACACGAGGAATTCCCAACCCCCGGGTTCACCCCAAGCGAAGTTACTTACTCTCGCCCTACAGGATTTGGACTGCGGGGGCTGTGTGGTGGACGGGACCCGGTTTTTTTTGCCTGTGGTATGGTCGTAGAAGGAAACGATACAAGCTCTAGTTGTATGTGTGATTTGGTTTCGTCTTAGCCCAAGCGAGAAAGCGAGGTGTGGGAAAATCCCCCTTGCCCTTCTTTCAGGACTGCAAAGAATGTTCAATTAATAGGCCATCAACCAGTTACATTGGTGCCCCCCGCCCAAACTTTAAAATTTGTCGCGCGCGAAAATTCACAGTGCTCATGCAATGTGGACAAGCAAGAAAATAACAAACTCATGACATCAACCCATAAAACTATAAAGCAAATCAATAAAGTAGAAGCCTACAAACACGAAGGACATTCCCAAGCGGTCACCCAGCGAAGTACTACTCTCGCCCTACAGGATTTGACTGCGGGGAATCGAACGGGACCCGGGTTTTTGCCTGTGGTATGGTCGTAGACGGAAGAATACAAGCTCTAGTTGTATGTGTGATTTGTTTTCGTCTAGCCGGAGCGGAGAAAAGCGAGGGTGAAAATCCCCCTTGCCTTCCCTTCAGACTGCAAAGAATGTTCAATTAATAGGCCATCAACCAGTTACATTGTGACGACAACTTTAACATTTGTCGCGCGCGAAAATTCAGTGCTCATGCAATGTGGACAAGCAAGAAAATAACAACTCATGAATCAACCATAAACTAAAAGCAATCAATAAAGTAGAAGCCTACAACACGAGGAATTCCCAAGCGGTCACCCAGCGAAGTACTACTCTCGCCCTACAGGATTTGACTGCGGGGATCGGACGGGACCCGTTTTTTGCCTGTGGTATGGTCGTAGACGGAAGAATACAAGCTCTAGTTGTATGTGTGATTTGTTTTCGTCAAGCCAAGCGAGAAAGCGAGTGAAAATCCCCCTTGCCCTCCCTTCAGACTGCAAAGAATGTTCAATTAATAGGCCATCAACCAGTTACATTGTGACGACAACTTTAACATTTGTCGCGCGCGAAAATTCAGTGCTCATGCAATGTGGACAAGCAAGAAAATAACAACTCATGAATCAACCATAAACTAAAAGCAATCAATAAAGAAGAAGCCTACAACACGAGGAATACACAACCGGACACCCAGCGAAGAACTACTCTCGCCCTACAGGATTTGACTGCGGGGATCGGGCCGGGACCCGGTTGTTTTTTTTGCCTGTGGTATGGTCGTAAACGGAATAATACAAGCTCTATTTGTATGTTTGATTTGTGTTTCGTCTACCCAAGCGAGAAAGCCGAGTGAGTCCCCCTTGCCTTCCCGTCAGACTGCAAAGAATGTTCAATTAATAGGCCATCAACCAGTTACATTGTGACGACAACGTTAACATTTGTCGAGCGCGAAAATTCAGTGCTCATGCAAGTTGGACAAGCAAGAAAATAACAACTCATGAATCAACCATAAAACTAAAAGCAAGTCAATAAAGTAGAAGCCCCCCCCTACAACACGAGGAATTCCCAAGCGTTCACCGCGCGTAAGTACTACTCTCGCCCTACAGGATTTGACTGCTGGGATCGTACGGCCCCAGGTTTTTTGCCTGGGGTATGGTCGTAGACGGAAGAATACAAGCTCTAGTTTTATGTGTGATTGTGTTTTCGTCTAGCCAAGCGAGAAAGCGAGTGAAAATCCCCCTTGCCTTCCCTTCAGACCTGCAAAGAATGTTCAATTAATAGGCCATCAACCAGTTACATTGTGACGACAACTTTAAACATTTGTCGCGCGCCTAAAATTCATTGCTTCATGCAATGTGGACAAGCAAGAAAATAACAACTCATGAATCAACCATCAACTAAAAGCAATCAATAAAGTAGAAGCCTACAACACGAGGAAGTTCCAAGCGGTCACCCAGCGAAGTACTACTCTCGCACCGACAGGATTTGACTGCGGGGATCGTACGGGACCCGGTTTTTTGCCTGTTTTATTGTCGTATACTTAAGAATACAAGATCTAGTTGAATTTTTGATTTGTATTAGTCTAGCCAAGCGAGAAAGCGATTGAAAATCGCCCCTTGCCTTCCCTTCAGACTGCAAAGAATGTTCAATTAGATTAGTGCCATCAACCAGTTAAATTGAGACGACAACATTAACATTTGTCGCGCGCGAAAAATCAGTGCTCATGCAAAGTGGACAAGCAAGAAAAAAACAACTCATTAATAAACCATAAACTAAAAGCAAGCAAAAAAGTAGAAGCCTAAAACACGAGGAATACCCAAGCGGCCACCCAGCGAACAACTACTCTCGCCCTACAGGATTCGACTGCGGGGGTCGGACGGGACCCGGTTTTTTGTCTGTGGTATGGTTCGTCGACGGAAGAATACAAGCTCTAGTTTGATGTGTGATTTTTTTTTCGTCTAGCCAAGCGAGAAAGCGATTTAAAATCCCCCTTGCCCTCCCTTCAGACTGCAAAGAATGTTCAATTAATAGGCCATCAACCAGTTACATTGTGACAACAACTTTAACATTTTGTCGTCGCGCGAAAATTCAGTGCTCCTTCCATGTGGACAAGCAAGAAAATAACAACTCATGAATCAACCATAAACTAAAAGCCAACAATAAAGCAGAAGACTACAACACTAGGAACTCCCAAGCGGTCACCCCCGAAGTAACTACTCTCGCCCTACAGGATTGCCACCCAACCCCCCCCCCCCCCCCCTGCGGGGATCGGACGGGACCCGGTTTTTTGGCCTGTGTTATGGTCGTAGACGGAAGAATACAAGCTCTAAGTGTAATGTGTGATTTGTTTTCGTCTAGCCAAGCGAGAAAGTCTGAGAGGTGAAAATCCCCCTTGCCTTTCCCCTTCGACTGCAAAGAATTTCAAGTTAATAGGCCATCAACCAGTTACATTGTGAACGAACAACTTTAACATTTGTTCGCGCGCGAAAATTCAGGTGCTCATGCAATGTGGACAAAGCACAGAAAATAATAATACACGCATGAATCAACCATAAACTAAAAGCAATCAATAAAGTAGAAGCCTACAACACGAGGAATACCCAAGCGGTCACCCATCGAAGTACTACTCTCGCCCTACAGGATTTGACTGCGGGCATCGGCCGGGCCCAGGTTTGTTGCCTGTGGTCTGGTCGGAGACGGAAGACTACAAGCTCTAGTTGTATGTGTGATTTGTTTTCGTCAAGCCAAGCGAGAAAGCGAGTGAAAATCCCCCTTGCCCTCCCTTCAGACTGCAAAGAATGTTCAATTAATAGGCCATCAACCAGTTACATTGTGACGACAACTTTAACATTTGTCGCGCGCGAAAATTCAGTGCTCATGCAATGTGGACAAGCAAGAAAATAACAACTCATGAATCAACCATAAACTAAAAGCAATCAATAAAGTAGAAGCCTACAACACGAGGAATTCCCAAGCGGTCACCCAGCGAAGTACTACTCTCGCCCTACAGGATTTGACTGCGGGGATCGGACGGGACCCGGTTTTTTGCCTGTGGTATGGTCGTAGACGGAAGAATACAAGCTCTAGTTTGTATGTGTGATTTGTTTTCGTCAAGCCAAGCGAGAAAGCGAGTGAAAATCCCCCTTGCCCTCCCTTCAGACTGCAAAGAATGTTCAATTAATAGGCCATCAACCAGTTACATTGTGACGACAACTTTAACATTTGTCGCGCGCGAAAATTCAGTGCTCATGCAATGTGGACAAGCAAGAAAATAACAACTCATGAATCAACCATAAACTAAAAGCAATCAATAAAGTAGAAGCCTACAACACGAGGAATTCCCAAGCGGTCACCCAGCGAAGTACTACTCTCGCCCTACAGGATTTGACTGCGGGGATCGGACGGGACCCGGTTTTTTGCCTGTGGTATGGTCGTAGACGGAAGAATACAAGCTCTAGTTGTATGTGTGATTTGTTTTCGTCAAGCCAAGCGAGAAAGCGAGTGAAAATCCCCCTTGCCCTCCCTTCAGACTGCAAAGAATGTTCAATTAATAGGCCATCAACCAGTTACATTGTGACGACAACTTTAACATTTGTCGCGCGCGAAAATTCAGTGCTCATGCAATGTGGACAAGCAAGAAAATAACAACTCATGAATCAACCATAAACTAAAAGCAATCAATAAAGTAGAAGCCTACAACACGAGGAATTCCCAAGCGGTCACCCAGCGAAGTACTACTCTCGCCCTACAGGATTTGACTGCGGGGATCGGACGGGACCCGGTTTTTTGCCTGTGGTATGGTCGTAGACGGAAGAATACAAGCTCTAGTTGTATGTGTGATTTGTTTTCGTCAAGCCAAGCGAGAAAGCGAGTGAAAATCCCCCTTGCCCTCCCTTCAGACTGCAAAGAATGTTCAATTAATAGGCCATCAACCAGTTACATTGTGACGACAACTTTAACATTTGTCGCGCGCGAAAATTCAGTGCTCATGCAATGTGGACAAGCAAGAAAATAACAACTCATGAATCAACCATAAACTAAAAGCAATCAATAAAGTAGAAGCCTACAACACGAGGAATTCCCAAGCGGTCACCCAGCGAAGTACTACTCTCGCCCTACAGGATTTGACTGCGGGGATCGGACGGGACCCGGTTTTTTGCCTGTGGTATGGTCGTAGACGGAAGAATACAAGCTCTAGTTGTATGTGTGATTTGTTTTCGTCAAGCCAAGCGAGAAAGCGAGTGAAAATCCCCCTTGCCCTCCCTTCAGACTGCAAAGAATGTTCAATTAATAGGCCATCAACCAGTTACATTGTGACGACAACTTTAACATTTGTCGCGCGCGAAAATTCAGTGCTCATGCAATGTGGACAAGCAAGAAAATAACAACTCATGAATCAACCATAAACTAAAAGCAATCAATAAAGTAGAAGCCTACAACACGAGGAATTCCCAAGCGGTCACCCAGCGAAGTACTACTCTCGCCCTACAGGATTTGACTGCGGGGATCGGACGGGACCCGGTTTTTTGCCTGTGGTATGGTCGTAGACGGAAGAATACAAGCTCTAGTTGTATGTGTGATTTGTTTTCGTCAAGCCAAGCGAGAAAGCGAGTGAAAATCCCCCTTGCCCTCCCTTCAGACTGCAAAGAATGTTCAATTAATAGGCCATCAACCAGTTACATTGTGACGACAACTTTAACATTTGTCGCGCGCGAAAATTCAGTGCTCATGCAATGTGGACAAGCAAGAAAATAACAACTCATGAATCAACCATAAACTAAAAGCAATCAATAAAGTAGAAGCCTACAACACGAGGAATTCCCAAGCGGTCACCCAGCGAAGTACTACTCTCGCCCTACAGGATTTGACTGCGGGGATCGGACGGGACCCGGTTTTTTGCCTGTGGTATGGTCGTAGACGGAAGAATACAAGCTCTAGTTGTATGTGTGATTTGTTTTCGTCAAGCCAAGCGAGAAAGCGAGTGAAAATCCCCCTTGCCCTCCCTTCAGACTGCAAAGAATGTTCAATTAATAGGCCATCAACCAGTTACATTGTGACGACAACTTTAACATTTGTCGCGCGCGAAAATTCAGTGCTCATGCAATGTGGACAAGCAAGAAAATAACAACTCATGAATCAACCATAAACTAAAAGCAATCAATAAAGTAGAAGCCTACAACACGAGGAATTCCCAAGCGGTCACCCAGCGAAGTACTACTCTCGCCCTACAGGATTTGACTGCGGGGATCGGACGGGACCCGGTTTTTTGCCTGTGGTATGGTCGTAGACGGAAGAATACAAGCTCTAGTTGTATGTGTGATTTGTTTTCGTCAAGCCAAGCGAGAAAGCGAGTGAAAATCCCCCTTGCCCTCCCTTCAGACTGCAAAGAATGTTCAATTAATAGGCCATCAACCAGTTACATTGTGACGACAACTTTAACATTTGTCGCGCGCGAAAATTCAGTGCTCATGCAATGTGGACAAGCAAGAAAATAACAACTCATGAATCAACCATAAACTAAAAGCAATCAATAAAGTAGAAGCCTACAACACGAGGAATTCCCAAGCGGTCACCCAGCGAAGTACTACTCTCGCCCTACAGGATTTGACTGCGGGGATCGGACGGGACCCGGTTTTTTGCCTGTGGTATGGTCGTAGACGGAAGAATACAAGCTCTAGTTGTATGTGTGATTTGTTTTCGTCAAGCCAAGCGAGAAAGCGAGTGAAAATCCCCCTTGCCCTCCCTTCAGACTGCAAAGAATGTTCAATTAATAGGCCATCAACCAGTTACATTGTGACGACAACTTTAACATTTGTCGCGCGCGAAAATTCAGTGCTCATGCAATGTGGACAAGCAAGAAAATAACAACTCATGAATCAACCATAAACTAAAAGCAATCAATAAAGTAGAAGCCTACAACACGAGGAATTCCCAAGCGGTCACCCAGCGAAGTACTACTCTCGCCCTACAGGATTTGACTGCGGGGATCGGACGGGACCCGGTTTTTTGCCTGTGGTATGGTCGTAGACGGAAGAATACAAGCTCTAGTTGTATGTGTGATTTGTTTTCGTCAAGCCAAGCGAGAAAGCGAGTGAAAATCCCCCTTGCCCTCCCTTCAGACTGCAAAGAATGTTCAATTAATAGGCCATCAACCAGTTACATTGTGACGACAACTTTAACATTTGTCGCGCGCGAAAATTCAGTGCTCATGCAATGTGGACAAGCAAGAAAATAACAACTCATGAATCAACCATAAACTAAAAGCAATCAATAAAGTAGAAGCCTACAACACGAGGAATTCCCAAGCGGTCACCCAGCGAAGTACTACTCTCGCCCTACAGGATTTGACTGCGGGGATCGGACGGGACCCGGTTTTTTGCCTGTGGTATGGTCGTAGACGGAAGAATACAAGCTCTAGTTGTATGTGTGATTTGTTTTCGTCAAGCCAAGCGAGAAAGCGAGTGAAAATCCCCCTTGCCCTCCCTTCAGACTGCAAAGAATGTTCAATTAATAGGCCATCAACCAGTTACATTGTGACGACAACTTTAACATTTGTCGCGCGCGAAAATTCAGTGCTCATGCAATGTGGACAAGCAAGAAAATAACAACTCATGAATCAACCATAAACTAAAAGCAATCAATAAAGTAGAAGCCTACAACACGAGGAATTCCCAAGCGGTCACCCAGCGAAGTACTACTCTCGCCCTACAGGATTTGACTGCGGGGATCGGACGGGACCCGGTTTTTTGCCTGTGGTATGGTCGTAGACGGAAGAATACAAGCTCTAGTTGTATGTGTGATTTGTTTTCGTCAAGCCAAGCGAGAAAGCGAGTGAAAATCCCCCTTGCCCTCCCTTCAGACTGCAAAGAATGTTCAATTAATAGGCCATCAACCAGTTACATTGTGACGACAACTTTAACATTTGTCGCGCGCGAAAATTCAGTGCTCATGCAATGTGGACAAGCAAGAAAATAACAACTCATGAATCAACCATAAACTAAAAGCAATCAATAAAGTAGAAGCCTACAACACGAGGAATTCCCAAGCGGTCACCCAGCGAAGTACTACTCTCGCCCTACAGGATTTGACTGCGGGGATCGGACGGGACCCGTTTTATCGCCTGTGGTATGGTCGTAGACGGAAGAATACAAGCTCTAGTTGTATGTGTGATTTGTTTTCGTCAAGCCAAGCGAGAAAGCGAGTGAAAATCCCCCTTGCCCTCCCTTCAGACTGCAAAGAATGTTCAATTAATAGGCCATCAACCAGTTACATTGTGACGACAACTTTAACATTTGTCGCGCGCGAAAATTCAGTGCTCATGCAATGTGGACAAGCAAGAAAATAACAACTCATGAATCAACCATAAACTAAAAGCAATCAATAAAGTAGAAGCCTACAACACGAGGAATTCCCAAGCGGTCACCCAGCGAAGTACTACTACTCTCGCCCTACAGGATTTGACTGCGGGGATCGACGGGACCCGGTTTTTTGCCTGTGGTATGGTCGTAGACGGAAGAATACAAGCTCTAGTTGTGTGTGATTTGTTTTCGTCAAGCCAAGCGAGAAAGCGAGTGAAAATCCCCCTTGCCCTCCCTTCAGACTGCAAAGAATGTTCAATTAATAGGCCATCAACCAGTTACATTGTGACGACAACTTTAACATTTGTCGCGCGCGAAAATTCAGTGCTCATGCAATGTGGACAAGCAAGAAAATAACAACTCATGAATCAACCATAAACTAAAAGCAATCAATAAAGTAGAAGCCTACAACACGAGGAATTCCCAAGCGGTCACCCAGCGAAGTACTACTCTCGCCCTACAGGATTTGACTGCGGGGATCGGACGGGACCCGGTTTTTTGCCTGTGGTATGGTCGTAGACGGAAGAATACAAGCTCTAGTTGTATGTGTGATTTGTTTTCGTCAAGCCAAGCGAGAAAGCGAGTGAAAATCCCCCTTGCCCTCCCTTCAGACTGCAAAGAATGTTCAATTAATAGGCCATCAACCAGTTACATTGTGACGACAACTTTAACATTTGTCGCGCGCGAAAATTCAGTGCTCATGCAATGTGGACAAGCAAGAAAATAACAACTCATGAATCAACCATAAACTAAAAGCAATCAATAAAGTAGAAGCCTACAACACGAGGAATTCCCAAGCGGTCACCCAGCGAAGTACTACTCCGCCCTACAGGATTT
>NC_090884.1:19311791-19319291 GCF_036669925.1 Montipora capricornis | reverse complement strand
GTATCTGTATATATTATGTATGTTAGCTGTAATGTCTCGAAGATATTATTCTGAAATTCGAGATGAAATAAACTTCTATGCATGCATGTATGTTACCTTCGGCAGGGCACATGCGTGCACTTTCTAATCTGCGACTCTAGTGCTTACCATATGACAGATAAAATGAGTTTTCTCTTGAATATATAAGCCATCGAAATCGTACGTTAAATTGTAATGACAAGGGCGGTTTGGAGCTGTGAGTAGGCGTGGGATTTGTCTCATATGGTTTAGGGGCCGACATATCCCTCCCTCAATGCCGTACCGGGAGGCGAGGTCGGTAGCAGAAAGCAGCGAAGGGCCAGCTGCGTCCAAAAGCGATCGCACGGGCCGAAATCCCGGTATGACTCGTTTAGTACCACGCTCCAGCGCCAAGTCTGGAGGTACTGCATATTTTTCTCGTCTCGTCTTCAAACATTCCGTCAGCGCATGCGTGCGTAAATGTTCAGCCTCTCCGATACCTACAATACTAGACATATTTAGTTGGAACACTTAGCGAATGGTCAGAATCATCGTGTTACAAGATCGTAGCTTATACCACAATACCACATCCCCCTTCCCCCAATTCAATGTTGTGTGAGAATTTTTCGGGCGACTACTAGTAGTTGTGGAAATCAACATTGGAGGAGGGGGGACACAGCGATGGGTATTCCAACAAATGTGACGAGTATTGTATTTGCTTCAAGGAAATTGGCAAATCTGTAGAGCTGTAGATCAAACGTCAAGTCTCTTTAGAAAATAAGTAAACTTGTTACTAAGATAAACGGAATGTCTCTTCGCATGCTTTGTATTTAAAAAGGTGGGCAGTTGGTCTGAACATGATGATAATCAAGGAATATGTGTTGGAGAGTTTTTAGAAGGCCAAATAATTATAAATACTATCTGGTGTGTAAAGGAACATCTTCAGTATGCTGTGTACCGCATTTCCATGTAAAGTAGTTGACACTGTGTACTTTGATTAACGTAGCGTACACATGGTACGGGGGCTTTAATTATTATCTTATTTCGAGCGAAATAAGGGCGATCTTCCTTGCACTGGTACTGATGTTGGCATTTGAAGGCGTGACAACGGTTAGCGAAGGGAATAAAGCTAGAGAGGTGGAGTCGCTGACGTCATGTGAGGTTCGGTTAATAATATATCGAGTGGTGCCGATGTGGAGCTGGTACCAACTCAAGAAGAATTTACAGGATGATTAAATTAAAATGGACTTAATGTATGCAAATTGCAATTGAGAAGTGATTGTCAACGATTCACCGTGCGATTCACCAGATACTTTAGCTCGATATGTAAGGGGAAAAGAGTCACCGGGCATAAGAACCATCCTATCCCGAAGTTGTAATCTAAACTAGTTTGTAAATGTGAAATCAAAAAAATCCCGTAACATTTCCTGCTATTGCGGCACGGTTCACCATGGTGAATCGTTTGTTTAAAGAAATGAACTGTTTATCTTTCAGCTCACCTACGCTTCACCAACGTGAACCGTAGAGATTCACGAAACCAAACCAAGTCAACACAGACCAGTGATTGCAAAAGTCTAGTTACGTTGTCATATTTTCAAGCCTATACATTTCTTCCTTATAACAAGCATTAGAGGGGCAGAATTTGGAAAGCATTCATTGATTTATTTCACCATTGTGCACACATAAATTAACCTAATTAATGAGGCTAAACAGTGGTATGGCCAAAAGTCGGGTATGACAAACAATGGACTCGTTTTGCACTTTAACAGGGAAATTACAGACTTCTCGTTTTTCAGTAATTAATAACAGGTGTCGGTTTCATTAGCCTTATATTTTCAGGGTTTCAGCTCAGTTGAGTTTTTCAAAAGCAGAGCACCAATCATTGCCGATGAACTGTTCGTTCGCTACAACTGATTTTAATAGTCAGTGCTATCGCAGAAAGAAACGTCTTCAGGGGCCGTAATATATTTGCATAGCTATTCTGACTCCTTGGTATATAAAATATGTCAATCAACGCTGACCGTTGCACTTGATAATCATGTCAGTCCGTCTGGGAATAGAGCCTATTAGAGTGTTCAGAGGACAAAATGTACTTCTCACACGAGTTTGCAACTGTTGGAATATTGCACGGCGGCGTATATTGCATCGCACGGCTTCATACCAACGCACACCAATACTCAGACAATATTGTAGCCTACCAAAAATATTAAGATGCTGGTTAACTTTTGACAAGGAGTTGAGATTTCGGTTGATTCTACAGGGGCATAAACGTAACGTAAGAACCGTGCGTCTCTGGTCTTCTCGAGACAGAGGTGAGAGATGATTTCATGCAGAGTGGAACGCCTAAATTGCTCTGTTGTAAACATGGCGGTTCACAGCACCAGTGAAGTCGTCTCTCTGGCCTTTCTGTGGACGAATTCCAGGACCTACCGATACAATTTGAGCAAGTTTTGAAAGCTAAAAACTTCAATCCATGCTGGATTTTGCCGGTAGGACTGGGTGGCTCCACACTCATAAGAAAATCTATGAAATGAGAATCGGGGGTCTTCCCTTGTCATGGAACGGCCGAATTACCCAGAATTCCTTTTGGGCATGAAGGAGGCAATCGGAGACTGGTCCTCATCAAATGAGGAAAAAGTAGGGAGAAGAAGATTTCTAGGCGGATACTAATCTGTAGCCAAGGTGCGTGCTGTTAAAGTGGACTTTTTATCATAGGAAATTCGGCCTGGCCTTTAGTAATTTCTTGCCAAAGAAACGGTATAATGTAAATAAGAGAGTAATGAGATTTATATTTGCGATTACCTGCCCTCTTACGTACCACTTAAGTCAAACTCTACATGTCTATGCAATAAGCGCATTCAAAATTTCCTCATATTATTGTATAAAACTAGTTCAAGAAAGAAAAGGCTTGTCCTGCATATATGAAAAATACGTTTTCTCTCTCCTTCTCTTCTTATGAATGATCTTCGTGGAAATTACATTCTGTCCCTCAATAAACCTGGAACAACCTCTTATGGTCTTAGTTCTTTTTCTTACGTATTAACTAAGTACGTTGCGAAATGCACTACCTGATTTTTCCCGTACCACTGAGTTTATTGGTTTTAAACTAATCCAGGGCCGGATTTTCTACAGCAGCTTTTCGTTTTGATTAATATATCTTTAAATATTATTTAATATTTAGTTATGTATCTGTATATATTATGTATGTTAGCTGTAATGTCTCGAAGATATTATTCTGAAATTCGAGATGAAATAAACTTCTATGCATGCATGTATGTTACCTTCGGCAGGGCGCATGCGTGCACTTTCTAATCTGCGACTCCAGTGCTTACCATATGACAGATGAAAGAAGTTTTCTCTTGAATATATAAGCCATCGAAATCTTACGTTAAATTGTAATGACAAGGGCGGTTTGGAGCTGTGAGTAGGCGTGGGATTTGTCTCATATGGTTTAGGGGCCGACATATCCCTCCCTCAATGCCGTACCGGGAGGCGAGGTCGGTAGCAGAAAGCAGCGAAGGGCCAGCTGCGTCCAAAAGCGATCGCACGGGCCGAAATCCCGGGATGACTCGTTTGGTACGACGCTCCAGCGCCACGTCTGGAGGGACTGCATATTTTTCTCGTCTCGTCTTCAAACATTCCGTCAGCGCATGCGTCCGTAAATGTTCAGCCTCTCCGATACCTACAATACTAGACATATTTAGTTGGAACACTTAGCGAGTGGTCAGAATCATCGTGTTACAAGAACGTAGCTTATACCACAATACCACATCCCCCTTCCACCAATTCAATGTTGTGTGAGAATTTTTCGGGCGACTACTAGTAGTTGTGGAAATCAACATTGGACGAAGGGGGAGGCGGGGATGGGTTTTCCAACAAGTGTGACGAGTATTGTATTTGCTTCAAGGAAATTGGCAAATCTGTAGAGCTGTAGATCAGAAGTCAAGTCTCTTTAGAAAAGAAGTAAACTTGTTACTAAGATAAACGGAATGTCTCTTCGTATGCTTTGTATTAAGGTGGGCAGTTGGTCTGAACATGATGATAATCAAGGAATATGTGTTGGAGAGTTTTTAGAAGGTCAAATAATTATAAATACTATCTGGTGTGTAAAGGAACTGTGTACCGCATTTCCATGTAAAGTAGTTGACACTATGTACTTTGATTAACGTAGCGTACACATGACATCGGGGGCTTTAATTATTATCGAGACGAGAATCGAGCGAAATAAGGGCGATCTTCCTTGCACTGGTACTGATGTTGGCATTTGAAGGCGTGACAACGGTTAGCGAAGGGAATAAAGCTAGAGAGGTGGGGTCGCTGACGTCTTGTGAGGTTCGGTTAATAATATATCGAGTGGTGCCGATGTGGAGCTGGTACCAACTCAAGAAGAATTTACAGGATGATTAAATTAAAATGGACTTAATGTATGCAAATTGCAATTGAGAAGTGATTGTCAACGATTCACCGTGCGATTCACCAGATACTTTAGCTCGATACGTAAGGGGGAAAGAGTTACCGGGCATAAGAACCCTACCAGCCCCAACTTGTGATCTAAACTAGTTTGTAAATGTGAAATCAAAAAAATCCCGTAACATTTCCTGCTATTGCGGCACGGTTCACCATGGTGAATCGTTTGTTTAAAGAAATGAACTGCTTATCTTTCAGCTCACCGACGGTGAGTACTCGACTCAGTAACGGGTCCGATTGGGTGGCTTTCCCGATATCTTTGGCTGTTATTGGGAAGTCCCCATCGATAGCACTCACCCTTTAGATTTCACTTTCGCCCCCAATCTTGGAGTCTTCATGGGGTAATCGGGAGAGTGCATCACAGTTACTATGTTGCTCCGACCTTCTGTATTCAATACAATAGTCATAAGTAGAGAGAATAATGGTCCATCGTTGCATGCGGGCAGCTGCCAAGGTGGGAATTGCAGCCTTAGGGCCCAATATAGCCTTTGTTGGTGATCGGTTATTAATGTTAACTTTCGTCCGTACAAAAACTTATGATTTTTTTTTACTCCATACACAATAGACACAGCTTCTCGTTCTATTTGTGCATAGTTTCTCTCGTTAGGGGTTAGGGTACGGGAGACATAGGCTACTGGCCTCTCCCGCCCGTCATCCATGACATGACTGAGTACAGCTACTAGGCTATAACTTGATGCATCACAGGCCAGCCGTAACTCCCTCTTCAAGTCATAGTGAACTAATAGTGAATCACTAGTAAGACCTTCCTTACAGCTCTCGAAAGCTGTTTGACATTCCTTTGTCCAATCCCACGGAACAAAAAACCCAAACGTTTATGCAACGTTGCTAATGTTGTAGTTAGACCTGGCAGGAAAGAATGATAATGTTGGACCATGCCTAGGAAAGACCTTAATTCACTTACGTTCCGAGGGGCTGGTGCTTTCTTTACTGCATTTATTTTCTCTTCCACCGGTTGGAGACCTACTGCTTTTATTTTTAGACCTAGGTAAACCACTTCAGGTTTTAAGAACTCGCATTTTGACGCAAATTAGATGCAAATTGTATTGCTGCAGCCTGTTCAAAACTTCTGCGAGTTCTTTAAGATTCTCTTGCCAATCATTGCCTCCTACCAATATATCATCCTGCTTACATACACATTTCCCGATTCCCTGGAGGATTTGGTCCACTTTGGCCTGAAATATTTTTGGGGATTATTTTACTCTATAGGGTAGTTTCTTGTAGGAATACAGACCTTTGTGGGTGTTTACAGTCAAGTATTCTTGACTTTCTTCGTCAAAATTCAGCTGTGCGTATGCGTGGGATAGGTCAAGTTTGCTAAATACCTTTGAACCAACAAGGGAAGCAAACAAATCCTGAGTGGTGGGTAAAACATATGGCTCGTCCTCCACAGCCTGATTGATAGTCGCTTTGTAATCACCGCAGAAATTGGCTTGACATCCCCTTTCATAGTGATATGTGCCTCAAGCCCCGTCATGCCTGCATAATTGTCGCTGAACAAATCATATTTTGACAGAAGAGCTTGTAGTTGACTCTCGGAACTGTCATTGTTTTCACTGGGGACACTAAAAATCTCACCCCTTACCAATTTGATTCAAATCAGCCAATTTTTGCCAAGTAGAGTAGGCTTTCCGCTGTAATTAACTACTACTACTGGTAGTGAATAGTGTTTGTTCTTATAAACAACATCACACTGCATTACAACTGACACATCAAGCCTTTCACCTGCGTATGTCCAAAGCACTACCTTTGATATTGTTAAGGGTATGTCTGCAAACTTCTCTTGATATAAACTGTGTGGCATTTTGGAATAGTCTGCAGCAGTATCTACCACCATTTTACGAGATTTCCCATTGATTACCATGTCTACCGAGTAACCTTGGGAATTGGGGCTGTTTGTGTCAAGTGAGTACAGGGAATAGACTCCTAATTCATCCTCGCTACCTGATTCAGATCTGTGCAAATTTTGCACTGCACCTTTCTTGGTTTCATTTTTGTTCCGACAAACAGATGCTAAATGACTAATCTTAGAACACCGATAACATTTTGCAGACTCAAATTTACATGACTGACCTGAATGTTTACCCCCACACCTAAAACATTGTTCATTGTTCTTAATGTCCTTTGTTGTCAACTGGTTCACTTGCGAACCCTCGCTTGTCGTAGGGTGTATCCGGAACTCCTGGGTGTTTCTCTCAGCCATCTCCATAGCTTTGGCAATCCTACAAGCCTTCTCGAACGTCAAATCCTCTGTGTTCAGCAATTTATTTTGTATCTTCGGGTTACTGAGTCCGCAGACTAATCGGTCACGTAGAGCTCTATCCAAGAACTCACCATAATTACAATGAATGGCCTACTTCTTCAACGCCAGCACATAATCCCCGATCGATTCTCCAGACGTTTGATTTCGGGTGCCAAAATGGAAACTCTGTGCCATTTCTAAGGGTTTTTGATTGTAATGTTTCTCCAAAGCACTTACAATCTCAGTGAACGGAATATCATAGGGCTTGACAGGTGCCAATGACTTACTTAGAGTTTAATAGCCCTTTCCCAAGATATTTCAAACGCTCCAGGGCGAGGCTATGGTAAGTACACATCCAATACGGCGGATGACGAATGGCTGCAAGTGCATACCCGCAAAGACGAGCTACGGATGTGGCTTGTAGATCGCAGTTTGAAAACAACAGGCCGAAAACAAGAACTTATCGACCGTGTGATTAAAGCAAAGGAAGATGGGACTGGGACGATCGAAGAAAGAAAAACGAGAGAGAAAAAGGTTCGAGGAACTAGAGCTGCTGAAAAACTGCACAGTCCATCTGAGAATCTTCCAGATCCTAAAACTTTGAACAACTGGACAAACAATTTGTCGAAACTGCCACAGATTAGTTATAAAGAAATTATCGACTACTTGGTTTATGTTTATGATCGTGCAAATTCTTCCAAAGGGAAGATAAGAAATGTTTTAAACAACTGAAAGCAATTTTTTAAGGACAGGCACGTGCAAAAGATTGAATTAAG
>NC_090884.1:19289291-19309291 GCF_036669925.1 Montipora capricornis | reverse complement strand
AACTAGAGTATGTTATTGTCTAGTTAACTACGGTTGAAGGTATCTCTATGAAAAATTCAGTACAATCTATTATTATCCGTGTATTGGGAAATTTCTTGAAACAATCAGGCATATTGGTTGCAATAACTTCTTTGCTTGGCCACACAATTAAATGCTTCAGATTTGCAGCAAGCACATTGTACCAAGTAATTGGAACTTGTGAAACAGTACTAACTGAAACACAAAACCTCTGTGCTAGGTCCTGTTCCAGTAGTCCAAGACGTAGCCTCATAAAGACCAACAAAAACTCATCCAAAAGTATCATTTTCCTTTGAGGGCCTGGCTTTTGTTCAACATCATTTTCCAAATATTCCTTTTCCTTAAGTGAATCCTTTCCATTCCCGTAATTTAGCTTTCCAGATATTAGTGATAAGCCATGAAAGTCCCAAAATTGACGAATCCGGTGTAAAATCTGGTTTTCAGGTCATCTCCTTTCAGGTCCTCTGCTGTGAGCAGAGGAAGATTCACCTGAACTCCAAAATCTTTCATTTCAACTGTAGCTTGAACACCACTGTTAGCAGAATTGAAACAAAACTGAATACCTTTATCTCTTGGTCCATCCTTGGCAATACCGCCCGAGTCAAAATTGCATGACGTGGTTGAAATAAAATAGTCGTGGAAACAGTAATGGAAGTTGTTTCCATTGCACGCTGCTTGTTTGGCACTCGATGAGTATTCAGCTAGCTCTTGACAAGTTTACACTTTCGAAGATGTCGTTGATCCCCTCGATCTGTTAGGCAAGGGTCTATTCCGTCGAAGTAAGGATTCCTGGACTGGCTTCGAGGGGAACAAAAATGGAAACTGACACCACCGCTTCGAGCCTTCTTCGCGTTTAAAATGCAAGCTGCAAACTCGTGTTCCAGACTTAGCAGAAAAAAATTGACGCACATTTCTGAGCCTAGCAATCCAAATCCTTCTAGCTTTAGTCTCCTTTGGAAGTCTGTGAAGTTTTACCTCCTTTCCATTGACGACTTTTCCACTATAACTATAGCAAAGTGGCACACAACAATAAATCACTCCCCGAGGAACTGTCTCCTTAGCCGCCATACTGGATGTGTACTTACCTTACCATAGCCTCGTTCTGGAGCTAAGGTTTCCCGGTTGCCTTTTGCGTTTCAAATATCTTGAGAAAGAGCTATACACCTCCGCTCCCACCTCTGTGAGGAATATCGCAGGTTTCCTCTCGCCCACCACCCGATTAGCTTGAGTGCTGCCCTCTCCTGTTGTTTCTACGATGTTATTGGCCGTGAAGAACATTTCCATCCTTTCCACATAGGAACAGAATGTTTCACGCTCGGCGATGAACTCGCCCACACTCCCGAAAAGTCCACTTGCACCAGTGCTGGTCATTCTGTAAGCTACAACACACACAGTGTTGTCCGGAGATCTTGCACTGATGATTGTCCGCTAATCCAATCCCCTCTTCGTTCCCAAAATGTAGTAAAATAGCATTCAGCATAACACACAAGATGGCGGGTTTCAACCACTTTATTACCAAGGCATCATGGGTAAAGCCGCACCCAAATACTAATATGTTACACTGCTGATGACTGTCGTGCTATTTTTACAAAAATGAAATTGGTTGTACCACAAATAACATTCAAGTTTATATGCTAGTACTTACCTTAAACCACAAAAATGGACGTATTTGAAAGAAACTGTTTCAAGAAGCAATTCAACGCAAAATCAAACGGGAAATTATGTAATCAATTCAGGAGAAACAAAACCTAGGCATGCATTTGTATTTCTCATTAATGATGCCAATATTGACGAACAAAAAGCAAATCCATTTTTGTATAATACATTTTCAGTATCAACTAACCCGAGAACATTACCTGATTGCTTTTTAGAAGTTTCAAATGGTGTTGAATATCCTGATCGTCATTATGAACCAGATACTGATTTAACATGGGTTTATCGTGACATTTTAAAATATGTACATGCAAATAATGAGTATTGTCAAAGTAATCTTTTGAATAGAAGTAATTTTTTGTCATTGTACCAATTTATCTATTTTGATTTAACAAAACAGCGTGATGATTTGAAATATTCTACTTTTAAATTAACTTTTCTCTATATATTATCAGGAGCAACAGCAACAGCTTTTTCAATTTATGGTCTCGTTTTAAGTGAACAGGATGTTGAATTTATCCAAAAAGATGGAAAGCTGTTATTCAGATAAAATATTCTTTCTTTTATTAAATTAAATATATCTTGTGTATAATATGATAATACACGTTTTCATCTAATTTAATTATATACAAGATATGAAAACAAAATATATTCCTTATGGTGTAAAATCATCACCAAACCAAAAGCAAACATTAGCAAAATCAATAAACAACAAATCAGCAGTAACATTCAGACTATCTAATTCTCAATTATCTGGACGGCTGATAAGCTTATGCTAACAAGGACACAATTGAGAAAAAATCCAAACATCAACGAAAAATAGAACAGGAACAGACATAAAAATTAGTAAAACTCGGATAAGAAAAGTTGGGGGAAATATTTTTAGCTTAGCTAATAAATTTTTACCTAAAGTGATGCCAGCTGTAAGTAAAATAGGAGGACCTTTATTAACAGGAGCTTTAGCTGGATTAGGTGAAAATCTGATCGATAAAATATTTGGTGAAAAAGGGGGAATGATAATACCAATGAATAAATTAACGCAAAGGGTTCCTATGCTAAATTTATTTACAGCAAAACAGCAGCGCGATCTCAATAATGCTTATCAAACAGGCGGTAATATGCATTTAAGGACAACAAAAAAACAGATGCAACACGGCGGTTTTTGGGGTGCTCTTGCTTCAATTGGCATACCATTAGCAATGAATTTAATTCCAAAACTGTTTGGTAAAGGATAACAGGTTGATATATCAAGATCTCGTAGATCCATACCAGTATTTTTACCCAAAATGACAAAAACAAATTATGAAATTCCCACTGTTCACGGTTTTGGAATAACAAAAAAAAAGAAACCAAAAAAACGCAAAGGATTCCTTCTAGGCCCAAATTCATAGTTCAAAAACATCCCCATTTTGGGAACGATACTGTAACATTTGTTAACAAACCACTAAGCAACTTTGATCTGATTGACTGGGTTAAAAAGTTTGGTATCAAACATTTTCGAGAAATTTATTCAAGAGACAATCTTCCGTCTAAAATTAGAAAAGAATGTGGTATAATCAATTTAGATACAATGATTGGACCAGGCACTCATTGGGTTTGTTATCGATATATTGATAAACAGAGGGAATATTTTGACTCTTTTGGTTTAAAAATGCCGAAAGAAGTTGCTAATTATCTTAGTACAAGCAACAAACAGATAATCTATTCTGGAGATGAAATACAAGAGACATTAAGTGTTTTATGTGGATATTGGTGTTTGTATTACTTATTGGAAAGACAAAATGAAAAATGCATATTAGCAACAATCCATAATGCCAAATTTGATATGAATGATCAATTGGTCAACAATCGTTTTATAATCAATTATTTTAAAAATATATATTATATATATATAAATGGTTAAAGTTATTGTGTAAAACAGAGAAAACAAACTGAATAAGTTGAACCTTCAGGTTACAAAACAGCAAAAAATGGAAGATTAATGTTTTATTGTACTTGTGCTGAATGCCGAATTATAAAGACTCGATTTGCTAAAAATCAGGGAAACTAAATAGCCCATCTATTAGGGTGGGCAAAGGAATTCCTTATCTTGGTAAAAAAGCTGTTGAAATGGGTCGTTATTATGGATCACAAGCTCTTAAGCAATTGTCAACCAAGATAAGACCAAAGAAAAAATATAAAACAAACAGAAAAGATCTTGATGGTGGTGCTATTGATATACAAAGTATGCTAAATCAAAAATGGTTACCCGACTTTCAAGAACATTTCCTGGTCCAAATACAAGATTGGAAGAAAGATTAGCACGAGGTGATGATGGAATAAACCGATTAGATCAAGTTTGTAAGCAGCATGATGTTGATTACAGTAATTCAAAAACATTAGCTGACAAGCATAAAGCGGATCAAAAAATGATAGAAGCAATAGAACAATTTCCAAATCAGTCATTGACAGAAAGAGCTGTAAAAAACACCATAAAACTAATTGGCTTTGGTGGCCTTCGAGTAAAGATAAAATAAATTGGCAAGAAAAATTAGCAAATAAATTGCTTAAACCAATAAAAAGGAATTTTACTCGGCGGCATGTTATTGTGAATCACATTGATGAAATTTGGTGTTCTGATTTAGTTGAAATGCAACAGTTTAGTAAATGAAATAAAGGATATAGATATCTTCTTATGGTTTTAGATGTGTTTAGCAAATATGGATGGCTTATTCCATTAAAAAATAAACAAGGAGAGACCGTTAAAGAATCATTCAAAAGTATCTTCAAAGAAGGCAGAAAGCCTGAATATTTATGGACTGATAAAGGAAGTGAGTTTTATAACAAACATGTGAAAGAACTCTTAGCTAAGAATAACATAACACCCTATTCAACAGAAAATGAAGAAAAATCATCAGTAGTTGAAAGATGGAATCGTACGATTAAAAACAAAATGTGGAAACAGTTCACTGTCCAAGGCAATACACAATATTTGGACATATTACCTAAAATATTAAAACAGTATAACAGCACGAAACACAGTTCAATTCTAAATACATCTTGTTTGGCTTTTAATAATTCAGACTCCTAAAAGCTGCCTTGTATCTCTTCACTATTGAGATCCTTTATTTTGTACTTTGTTGGATTAGTGTATTGTCTTTTATTAACTGTAAATATCTCTTCTGTCCAGTTTGGAGTATAACCTTTATCAAATGTTTTTCTTTTGTATTTGCTAATTCGAACCTTATCGCCTATTTTGAATTTAGGTTTTGATGATATTTGCTCCATATCACTATATAAATTGAAATATACTAAACCTTCATTCTTTTTTTTACTTGCTTCCGTAGGTGTCATTTTTATTGACAAAGTTATAACAAGAGATTATAGAAAGAAACTAGCTTTGGTAAAATGGAAAGGATATACTGATGATTTTAATTCTTGGATTCCATTGAAGAATTTGACAAATATATAAAATTATTTTCTGTATATAAATTATAAAATGATTTTTGAGAATGTATTGATTAGAGATTTTTTTGATTCAAAAATGTATGATACGTTAAAACATAAAATTGAAAAACGTTTTATTCCAAATTGTGTCAGCTTAGGTGAAATAAATTTATTAACTCTAATGTTGAGATTGCTTAATTTTATTACCAACAAATATTTTCCAATATAATAATATAAATGAGTTCTGAAAGTATAGATTTATTTAATTCAAAAATTTGTAATGATCATGAAAGTGATAGTCAATTAGATCAATATGATTCAAATAACAACAACTTTATTGATAATTCTCAATGTAGTTTTGATGTTAATAAGTCTAGATCTTGTGATAAAATTGATTAAAAAGACAAACGCAACTAGATTCATTTTGACAACGTTTCGACATCGAATTGCTGACACTGTATGCTTGAAAGGTTCTCGTCTATACGGGTTGCTCAAGACACATAAGAAAAACCTTTCAGTACGTCCCATCTTGTCTTCAACCGCTACGTACAACTACCCTCTAGCGAAGTGGTTAGAAGTGGTTCCATTAACAACTACACAATTTCTGACACACTCATGTTTGCTGAACAGTTGAAAGAGCTCTCCTTCGATGATGATGACATCTTGGTTTCGTATGATGTGACGTCAGTATTCACGAATGTACCGCTTGACTACACGATAGACCTGCTTGTGGAAAAAGCCAACTTTAAAGACAACTGGTTCTGTGCGACATATGATCTGACCATCTCTAAACAAGATCTTTCTGAACTGCTAAAAATCGCCACCAAAGACCAGCTATTTCAGTTTAATGATAATCTATACCTACAAACTGACGGAGTTGCTATGGGTTCCCCGTTGGGGCCTCTATTAGCTAATGTATTCCTGTGTCATGTGGAGGAGATGCTAGAACAACAAGACAAACTCCCGTCATTCTACAGACGATACGTAGACGATACCTTGGTTGTCATAAAAGATGTAGCTGAAGCAGAACAGTTCCTAATTACGCTAAATAACTGTGATCCATCTATTCAATTTACAATGGAGCTAGCGGTAAACAACACACTACCCTTCCTTGGCATGCTTTTGATGAGACAAAGAAGTAAGATTACCACAAGCGTATACAGAAAAACTACCAACAAAGGCCTCTTGTGGCACTACCAGAGTCATGTGAACAACAAATACAAAAAATCTCTACTCAAGACAATGCTTCACCGGGCGTACAATCTGTCCTCAACGACCGAGCTGTTTAAAAAAGAACGTGGAAACATAAGATCAATTTTTCACAAGCCACGATACCCGTCTGAATTGATTGAGGCAACCATCCGTAACTTTATCAATACATCAGATGTCGAATCGCAATCTACTAGCAATAATAATAAAAACACCATTAGAATCGTCTTGCCATTTATTGACCAAAAACCAGCCGATATTGTGAAGCGCCAACTTACTCAGCTAAATAAGAAACTGGATATAGATCTACAGCCAGTTTTTGTCAGCCACAAGCTCGAGGATGTCCTTAAATTCCGTGAGCCCAAACCATCATTAGTCAGCCAACAACTAATCGTCTATAAATTTCAATGTGGCTCGTGTGATGGGAGCTATGTTGGCTATACAGCTCGTCACTTGCATCAACGAATTGAGGAACATAGATACTCAGCTATCGGGAGGCATCGCCTAGCAGATCATGGCCAAACAACAGCACCCCCAGCGGCGAGTTTTAGTGTCATAAAGAAATGCACATCGAAATTTGATTGCTTAATTCATGAGATGTTCTACATCAAAGAATTGAGACCATCACTAAATGTGCATTCAGACTCTGTTAGGGCAAAACTATTTACTTAGATTGCACATTTATTGTTAGCGTACTATTGTATATATTGTTCTATTGTTCTATTGTTCTTGTACTATAAGTTATGCTTCATCCGATTAAAATTCATTGCCTGACGATGACATCGGATGATGTCGAAACGTTGTCAAAATGAATCTAGTTGCGTTTGTCTTTTTAATCAGTTTTGATGTTAATTCAGATAATACTTATGAAACTGAAACAGAATATTCATCAGATTCTGACACAGATTTTTCTGAAAACATATCAAAATATTATCTGTACATATAATATACAGGAAAAATTTAAAACAAATTATACCTTTGTTAAACAGATGCTGCTTATCATATTTAAAGATTTTAAAAAGGGATAAAGAAAAAGAAAAAAAAGAAAAATTAAGATTTAAAAAAAAAGTTGAAATTATTAAAAATTAAAAAAAGATATAAAAATTATTTTCTTATTTAATAATATAAAATGTATTTTGATAAAAATAAACAGGAATTGTCAAATTTATTATTTGATTTATTAACTAATTTATTGTATGAAAAATTTAAATTTCCATTAAATAAAGTAGTTAATTCATATCCTTTACCAGTAGAAAAAAAAGATGAAAATAAATTTAAACATGAATTAAAACTTAATATTTGTAGTCGTTTTTTTTAAGAGAACATGATAATTTAGAATGTAAAACAAAAGATGGATCAGAAGATGAAGCAGAAGATGAAACAAAAGATGAATCAGAAGATGAAGCAGAAGATGAATCAAAAGAAAATGAAACAAAAACAAACACAGATGATAAAAATGAAAGTTATTCAAATAATAAAGAAAGCCTTGATAAAATTTTTGATACTATAATTGATAAAATGTTTCAAAAACGTCTTATATTGAATTTGATCATAAAATATATTTTATTAAGATTATCAATGAAAAGGATATAAACAAAAACAATGAGAAATACATTCATGGTACTTTTCCAAATGAAGTTGTATTAATTAAAAAACTGATTTAAACTTATATCATACGTGATATAATAAATTATAAATGAAAAATTTAGTTAAAGAATAAATTTCTGGATTAAAAAATGATCCAGATATAAAAAATGTGAAAGCATTTGAAATGGAAAATGGCATTGAAAAAAAGATACATGGTAACAAAAAATATTTTAATGATGAAGATCAAAAAATAGCTGTAAAGGAATCAAAAGCAAACTATATGGCTAAAAAGCAATTGAATTGTTGTATTTGTAATAGTTCTATTTGTAATAAAACGTATCTTCTTAAAATTAAATGGAACCATAAACAAACAAAAATTTGCAAGTGCGTGTTGTCCTAAGTAGCGTGTGTATGTATATATGGAAAGAACTCAAGTGAGGCCATTGCTACTGTGTGCATGTGATGGATGAAGAACCTTTGCTGATCCACAGCATCGGGAACTTCTTATGCAACACCCAAGGACAGAGAAAAATCTCTGACCCGGGTGGGAATCGAACCCACAACCTCCTGATTAAATCACCGTTGCTCTACCGACTGAGTTACAACGCCAGACGGGAGCAGGCTGTGGGAGTTTGAGGACAAATCGGCTCGGCCCAAGCCAAGTACTAAGTGCAAGTGCGTGTTGCCCTAAGTAGCGTGTGTATGTATATATGGAAAGAACTCAAGTGAGGCCTCACTTGAGTGGATCAGCGAAGGTTCTTCATCCATCACATACACACAGTAGCGATGGCCTCACTTGAGTTCTTTCCATATAAACAACAAAAATTTATAAAAACAATAAAAGAGATATAGAATAATTTTTTTTGTGAATTAAAGGTTGAAATAAATTTGAATCGATTTATATGGATTTTGAATTTTTTGTCTTGGCTTAAAGAGATATAAACTACTACTATTATAAAATGACGAAAAATATTGAAACAGAAATGTTTGAAAATGATTTTGAAAAATTATTTTCTAACATTAATATAATGAACAAAGTAGAATTAGAAACACTTTCAAAATCACACCTAATAAATTTGATTTTACAACAAAATGAAAAAGCTATGCTCAATGAATCTAGTCGCGAAATCAACCGCAAGTTGCCGATGTTCAAGCAAATGCGCCTGTTCGAATTATTCTGCCGTTCAAGGATCAAAGATCAGCCGACGTTGCACGAAGACAGCTGTCCGATCTTGGAAAGAAAATAAACAGTGATCTGTGTGATGCGGATTCTGTTAGCTATACTTGCAGACACCTTTTCCAACGCATCGAGGAACACAAGCAGTCTGCTATTGGAAAACACCTGCGAGACGCCCACAATCAGAAGAACAAAGATCTTCAGGAACAATTTACCATTCTTAAGAAATGCCATGGGAAATTTGAATGCTTAGTTTACGAAATGCTTTTTATCCAAGAAAAGAAACCTCAGCTTAACACTCAATCTGACTCAATCAAAGCAAAACTATTTAGTACCTAATTGTTACCCTCTACGTTCCACATTGCAGTACGTGTTTATAATTACATGCAACGAGATTTTCACACACATTCTTAGTATTTAAAGAACTCACAAGAATCTGACTTTAAGTTTTTAGTTTTTACGAATTTGAAAATGAACGAATCATCGAAACGTCATTCAAAATCACTTTCACTAATTTTTACTCTCAATTGTTTGTCCTAAACCTCCGTTATTACAAATTGAACTTGCTATAAAATTATCAAAACAAGAAATTTTAAACAATATATCTCAATGGATTTCTGAAGGCAGTAATTGGTCAATTAAATCTGTTGATTCTCATTATTTTAATATTGTTAAATATGAACCATTGAAAGGTTCATCTTATATTAAATTAACAAAAAAATTACAAAGTCCAAAAAAGGATTGATCAATTTACAAAATAATGATGAGTGCTTTCGTTGGTGTCATGTACGTTATTTAAATCCTACAAAAAATAATGCTCACAGAATAACAAAAACTGATAAAGACTTTGTATCTAAATTAAATTATGATGAAATTAATTTCCCAGTAAGACTTAATCAAGTCAACAAAATTGAAAAACAAAACAGTATTTCAATCAATGTAATCTCTTATGAAAATAAACAATTATTTCCCGTATATATTTCAAAAGAAAAATATGACAATCATATGGATTTATTATTAATTACTGAAGAAACCAATTCACATTTTGTTTTAATCAAAGATTTTAATAAATTTATGTTTCATCGTACAGAACATAATGCAAACAAACAATTTTGTATGTATTGCTTACAATGCTTTAGCTCTGAACAAATTTTATTAAACCACGCAGAAAATTGAATTCCAATTAATGGTGAACAAGCAATTAAAATGCCTGTAAAACGTTCAAAAATAAAATTTATGAATTTTCACAAACAACAAGCAGTACCATTTGTTATATATGCAGATTTTGAAGCAATAACTGAAAAAATTCAAGCTTGTAAACTAATAATGATTAATCATATACTGAGGCTTATCAAAAGCATGCAGGCTATGGTTATGGTTATAAAGTCGTATGTTGTTATGATGATAAATACACCAAACCAGTTCATATTTATAGAGGTGAAAATGCTGCATACAAATTTCTGGAAAAAATGCTTGAAGAGGTTAAATATTGTAAAAATATCATAAAAACCAAATTTAACAAACCATTAAAAACGACAAAAGAAGATGAAAAAAACTTTAAAAAAGCTGATGCATACCATATTTGTAACACGAAATATACTGATAAAGACATTCGAGTAACAGATCATTGCCATATTACTGGTAAATATCAAGACTTTAATCTTCATTTTAGACTCACTGATAAAATACCTGTTATATTTCATAACCTTAGAGGTTATGATAGTCACTTTATAATGCAAAATATTTGTGAAATAGCTAAAAAATATGCATTTATAATTTTAATGAAAATAAAATTTATGATAAATATGATGATAATATTTTTATTATACAAGTAAAAAATAGCTAAGGTGAAATAAAATTTATTAACTCTAATCTTGAAATTGTTTAATTTTATTACCAAAAAATGTTTTCCAATATAATAATATAAATGAGTTCTGAAAGTATAGATTTATATAATTCCAAAATTGGTAATGATTATGAAAGTGATAGTCAATTAGACCAATATCATTTAAATAACAACTTTATTGATAATTCTCAATGTAGTTTTGATGTTAATTCAGATAATACTTATGAAACCGACACAGAATATTCTTCAGATTCTGACACAGATTTTTCTGAAAACATATCAAAATATTGTAAATTGTACTTAATGATATCAAAATATTATCTGTACATATAATATACATGAAAAATTTATAACAAATTATAGCTTTTTTAAACAGATGCTGCTTATCATATTCAAAGATTTTAAAAAGGGATAAAGAAAAAGAAAAAAAGAAAAAATATTATGTATTTAGATGCTAATAATCTTTATGGTTGGGCTATGAGTCAATATTTACCAACAGGTGGATTTAAATGGTTAAATGAAAAACAAATTGATAAAATTGACCTTGCCAAATATAATGAAAATAGCAAAAAAGGATTGATATTAGAAGTTGAACTAGAGTATCCAAAAGAATTGCATAATTTACATAATAATTGTCCACTTGGAACAGAAAAAATTAAAGTTAACAAAGATATGTTATCTCCATATTGCCGCTAAATAGCTGATAAATTCAAAGTATTAACAGGTCTAGTTCATAAACTAATTTCAATCTTAAAAAAAGAGAGAAATATGTTCTTTATTATAGAAACCTTAAATTATATACTGATCTTGGTTTAAAAAGAACTAAAGTTCATAGAGTACTAGAGTTTGATCATTCTCCGTGGTTAAAACAGTATATCGATTTTAATACTCAGGAAATAACTAATGCCAAAAATGCTTTTGAAAAAGATTTCTTCGAACTTATGAACAACAGTGTATATGGTAAAACAATCGAAAATTTAAGAAAAAGAGTTGATGTTAGATTAGCAACAGATGAAAATAAATTATTAAAATTAGCTGCATAACCTACTTATGTAAGTAGTAAGATCTTCAATGAAAATCTAGTAGCTGTGCATAAAATCAAGGAAACATTGACCTTAAACAGACCTGCATACGTTGGTATGTGTATTTTAGATCTTTCAAAGACATAAATGTATGATTTTCACTATCATTTTATCAAACAAAAGTAATATATTAAAGCAAAATTATTATTCACAGACACAGACTCACTGACTTATGAAATTGAAACTAATGATGTGTATCTAGACTTTTGGAATGATAAAAATAAATTTGACAACAGTGATTGTCCTGAAAACAGTCCATATTTCAACAAAGCAAACAAAAACGTTATAGGCAAATTCAAAGATGAAGCTTTTGGTATGCCAATCACTATATTTATCGGCTTGCAATCTAAAATGTATTTATATATCAAAGACAATGATCAAAATAATAAATCAGCAAAATGAATCCAAGAGATTGTAATCAAAAAAAATATCAGACATGAAGACTATAAACAAACGCTATTTGGTTATAAACAAATGTATCATACAATAAAAACCATCAGAAGCAAAAATCATCAACTTGCAAGCTATGAATTAAACAAAGTTTCATTATCATGCTTATTAGATAATGGATTAAAATCATATCCTTATGGTCATCATAAAATGAACGCCCTAAAAGAATCTGAATGATAAAGTTTACTTATAAAGTTTACTGACAGAACTATCTTGAATATAAATGTCACGCTATGATGATTCTTTCCTGTTTCATTTACTTAAGCGAATATTTAAACATATAGTTTTTTGCTTGTATTCAGTATTTGTATTTTATAATAAATTTATTATTAAACCCGGCTTTTAAAATTATTCGTTATAATCCGCTTTTAGAATTTAAAAAAAAAAAGACTTCATGATTTAACATGGATGCTATCTAAACAAGCACCGCTTGTTTTGAATAGCACCATATTAATTAAAACACAAGTGTTTTCATTAATATGTTGCTATTCAAAACAACCGTAAACAACATATTTGTTACCTTATTTGTTATCAAAAAAAGTATAAAATAGCTGTATACAAGCGTGATTCTCTAAAACAGTTTTATTAGCACAAAATGCATAAAATGTGCCGATACCCCACGATACTCAATCCTCGTGCGTGACATCATCCCTCTTCACTATTTCTTGACCTCCCTTTCTTTCCTTCACCCTCTTTTTTCAACATGCACGCCTGCTACACGGATCTCTATTCTTAATCCCTTTGCAGGTTGGTTGAGGGAAATTCAAACATCAGCAAATTCACCCCTTTTTAATGTGGCTCTGAAACGTCATTTTGACGTCATTTGTAGTCTTCTACTTACCCAAATCTCTTCTCTGATTGGTTTATTACCTCATTTAATTTATATAAGAGTGTGTATACGGACTACTCCACAACTCTGATTTATATCAAGAGGTACTAAAAACGAATTCTGGTAAAAAACGTTTTGGATATGATGTCTGATATTTCAAATCATGACTTATCCCTAGACTTTAAGACCATTATTTCGTGTCAAAATTTCGTACCGCGTTGCTATGAACTACTGAATCGAACAACAACTAGTGGCCCAGGTAATATGAAGGCTTGGTTCCAAAATGGAACAAGGTCTCTAAGCTTCCCAGCAGGTGATCCCCAAAAAAATTCTGCTTGCGGTTACGAAGGCGTCAAAACCTTGGTTACCTAATTGAGACTGGTTACATCCCCAGAAAGTGATCCCCAAAAAAATTTCTGTGAAGGCTGATCTATGGCGTGGTTGCGCACTTTACAGGAAGTCTCGTTATCTCCAAAAAAATTTTCTGTAAGCGGTTGTCATGTTGTTATGGCGTTCCCTTAGCTGCTTTCAAGAAATACTTGGTTTTGTGGGTATTTCATAATGTATTAGCGGAGCTCCACGCGCGCAGAGCACTATAGTTCATGGATGCGAGACGTCATCGACTGTCCGTACGCACGCCAATGTGACCAGTATCACGTTAGTTTACAGCATTGACTGAATGCAAAAATGGCCGCCTACAAATTATTCTTTTGTCTTTGTGTTAATTAGCCCAACTAGCCTCGTTTTAGAGCCCAAATTCTTTCAATTTTACGCGTGTGACCGAGGCTAGTTAGGCCATTTTTGCATCCGGTCAATACATCTTTGATATTGGACTTCCATCCATGTTATGATTAATTGACACCTGTCAAAACACCTGCTGACCAGTATCACATGACCATATTGCGGGCTTAGAGGTCACCGAGGAAGACCTTACACAGCAATGACCAGAACCAGGTTGCTGACCAGCGGTCTTCCTTAAAACAATGGTTTGCTGGGGGTGCTCAGAAAACTTGGTTGTGGTCATTGTTAGTAAAGGTTTTTCGGTCACCGAGGAGGACAGCTGTTTTTCTAAGTTGACCGCTGACCAGGTACTGGTTTTCGATTGGATTGCAGGCTGAACCCAGGTTAACTCACCTAAACATAAACGAGCCTTCATTTTTCGCGCGTTTTCTGTGGCTCGACGCAGCACCACGGCCATACTTTTCTTTCTGCATTTTTCGCTGGTTTCAATTCAGTTTGACATATCATGATTGCTGTGGTCCACACTGGTGGCTACGAAGCTATTCAAGTGTAACATCGGAGGGATATAACCTTAAAGCTGAGTGTTTATTTTTAATTTGCCTTGGTGTTTGTTATTTTTACAGGTGCGTTATTTAAAGTGGATGCGTATTTTTGTAATGTGGTTTAATCGGTTTTTCCTTTGTTCAGGAATGAAACTCGAATTTTTATTCTCAACTGGAATTAAAGAACAATTATCTGTACTCATTTGGGCATAAAGAAAAAGTTGATTTGTGTGTTTGTTTTGCTCTAAAATGCGAACAAATAGATGGTTTTTTAATCCGTTTGCCCAACTGTTTTTTCGATTTGCCTCGACGGTGGGCACTAAACCGTTGGGCACTAAGCTGTTTGTTTTTTTTACGGATGCGTTATTTAAAGTGGATGCGTATTTTTGTAATGTGGTCTAATCGGTTTCTCCTTTGTTCAGGAACGAAACTCGGATTTTTATCCTCAACTGGTTGGGTGTGATCACCACTACACTATCAGATACACTATGCGAATCGTCGTTCGTGTCGATCCAGTGTCATCTAGTTGGGAAAAAGCAATGAACGAGGATGACCACGTATAATCCCATTCGCTATCTAGATTGGCCATGTAGCCAGCATAGTTGCTCTGATAGTGTAGTGGTGATCACACCCAACCAGCAATCAGGGGGACGTGGGTTCAAATCCCGCTCAGGGCATAAAAAGTTTTTCTCCCAATGAAAATGTCATCCAGGAGTTGTCCGTCCTTGGTCCCTTCAAACTGCATTAATTACATTTCGCCAAACGCTTGGACTGTGAATCCATTTGTGATCCTCCTGGGGGAGGCAGAGATGCGCTGTTGGTTCGAGAGACCCTCAATATATGTGTGGAGGTAGAGTCAACCTTGGCGTAAAGTGCTCATTGCTGTGGTACCAGAGCTAAGTATACATAAGTTGAAGGATTAAAGAGGACGCATCGATTCTCTGTGACTCTGAGTTTCCCGCCTAAGCGCTCGTCAGACAAAACTTATATATGACTTCACAGAAGTTTAGGTTTGAGTAACCATCGTTTTAATGCTACAGAACTGTTTTGTATGGCACAAGTACCACACTCATCAGGCAATTTTATTGACTGAACTGTTGAAATTGGAAAGCTGGCAGTTAAATACGGAAATTGAATGGTTGCTATAGTAAATGCGTTACATTTAAGGAGCTGCTAGGTGACAGGACATGATATAAGGGGATTATATGTGGGTATTTTAAATTTACGTTACTCTAAAGTTCCAGAGTAGATATCGGTTTCTGTGGGGGCATGAACTTGCTAATTCGTTTCTTCTGTTAAGGCTACACAGTTCTTTCTTACATAAGATTATGAACTTTTCATTCAGACGATGACTACATTTCTTGCTAATGTTGCTGTAGGGTCTACATTTTAAAAGAATTTTCCATTTAATTTGAAACGGTTTCTTTGCATCTTGTAAGTTCCAAACATGTTTGAAAAGCTCTGTCTCATTTCTTCTGTTTGAATGTCCAAAGGATGTTTCGTGATTCCTGTAGCATTCCTTGAAGTTTTTAGCTAGTCCAACGTAGGTTTCAGTTGTTGTGTCGGTGGTGACTGTGGCTTGATAGATTACGTTAGTTTGAAGGCATTTTCCTTCGAGTGGACTATCAGGTTTTTTTCTACAATTGCAGGTGTCAGGTTGTGGTGCTGGTGTTTTTGCATCTGCATCGATATGATGGATTTCATGTTTAGCATACATAAGTAGCTCAGCTTGAGTGTGTGTCTGTTGAAAATCTTGTAGAGCGGATGGTTGCTCTGGAAGCATTTTTCAACGATATGTAGGAATTTTCTACCAAGGTTGGTTTTAACGCTTGAATCGAAAGGGGGATTCTACCACGTAATGTCCCTTTTTCTCTTTCTTTTGTTTTTCGGAGCGGGCTCTGGATTGTATGTTAGTTTGCGATCATATCGACTTTCTTTGAGTGCATGTTTGTAAGGGGCAATTGATTCGTCAAATACTTCTTTGCTGGATGAAATGTTAGTTAGCCTTTTGTTGATGTTGAGTGGTACGTTTTTCAGAAATGCTGGAGGGTGGTTGCTTTGCTGGTGTGTGTTGTTGGGCTTTATGTACGGTTTGTGGCTTCCATCTGTAAGGTCGAAGGTTACCTCAAGAAAGTGGACGATCTTTTTGTTGGCATCGATTGTGATCTTTACGCCATTTGATTTAAACTCATTGCTGACTTCTTTTTAGGTTTTTTCAATTTCTTTTGGGGTGCTTTGCAGACTGCAAGACCATCGTCACGGTACGGTCACACTTCATCTTTGAATTTGGATGTGATCAAGGAGAGCATGTAAGTTCCTATCAATTCGCATGTTTCTGCTTAGTCGTATTAGCCCATTGTAACATCAAACATGTCGTTTGTGTTCTTTTTGGTCCATGGAGTGTAACAACACCAGAGTGCCTTAGGTTTTTTTTGTTGTTGCGTTACTTTCTGACGGTGGAAAATATATCGCAAGGAATTTGTGGATTGCCTGAATTTAACCACTGAAACCGATGAAATAAATGCTTTTACGAGTGAGCAACAAGATCTGCTAGTCAAATGGGAGAGAATCCTCAGCAAAGCTTTACATTGTTTGGACGTTTGACACTTCAAATGGAACTTGCCGGTCGGTCTCCTCATAGAGATCATCGAAAAGTCATTCTTCTTGCAAAGACGCCTTGCTTGGAGTGGTGGCCAAAAGAGCAGTGCTTCAACAAAGATTACGTTATTCGGACTTGCTTGAAGATCAAGAGAAACTCCTTGCCAAATTAAAAATCGAACAAGAGCTCTGTGAGACTCTTGCAGAGCAGGCCATTTATTGAAAAGCTCTCAACGAAGAAAAGGCAGAGAGTGTAGTTGAGCTTGTCCCACAGGTACCTAGTGGTTCTAGAAATGTTTTGGACAGTTTTCTTCGCGATCAAGAGTTCCACTTGCCCTCTGAACTTTGCGTCACGCAACCCTTTGTTTCTGTTACCCAGTCCCCACAGGTGGTAACGCGATGCCAGTCACCTGTAACTTACTCACCCCTTCTGTATCACAGATTTCATCGACCTCTGTACCACAGACCTCGTCGCCTGTAACTCACTCATCGCCTTCTATACCATAGCCCTCATCGCCTTTGGTAACACCTTCTTTGTTCCCTGTAACGCAACCGCTACCAGTCACGCTGGCCCCGTCCTCTTTACCGAACGCTCTCCCAGCCTTTGGATTGCATTTAGGTTCCACTTCGACTTTTGACGTACAGACAACAACCTTGGAAAGAAGTCCACCGCCGACGCTGCACACGCTCGGCCATCCCCCAGGTCTGACGTTTTCTCCATCGTACCAGTCCACAATTCTTCAACCTTTTCACCTAGCCTCTACATGGGACAAACTCGATTGTCCCACGATTGTTCGACACACATCTACCCTGTGCCCTTCTGTTTATGCTCCCACCAATTTTAATGTTGGCTATCAGACTGGGAACCGTTTCCCCCAAAGCCTCTATGGTAAAACTCATTGTGCGTCACGCCACAGCCACCTCAAGTCAGCCTGGTGTATGTTATGCCATCGCCAGGTTGTAAGTTTGAAGAACAAGATCAGTGAGACTGTGACGAGGGTCAATGAACGCGAGGATGGTGCAAGATTTAATGAAACAGAACTTTCCGATATTAAGCATGACACAAAAAAAGCCCAGTTTGATACCGAAGAACTAAGAAAACAACTCTTGTAGCTGGAGGCTTATAGTAGGAGAGAGAACTTGAAGTTTGCCAGAATACCAGAAAATGTACCTGAAGGTCAACAGATGGAAAACACCAAAGAACTTGTATACGAGTTTCTGGAGAAAGAACTAAAAATTGCCAACCCGCGAAGCCGTATTGAATTTCAGAGAATTCACTTATTATCGTCAGATTCCTAAGGTTTAGCGACCGTGAAGAAGTTTTGAGTCAAGCCTGCGCGATTCCGGTTTTAAAAGAAAAAGGTTTGTATGAGTTCGATGACCTACCAAAGGAATTGTATGACCTGAGGAAGAAGCAGATAGAAAAGTTAAAGCAAGCAAAGAAGAATGGCTTCTCTGCTCGTTTCAGCAAGGCACATCCCGATAAACTTTTTGTAAATGGTAAATATATTGCTCCAGATAAACCAATTTCGTAGATCTTCTGGCTTAACTTACTTATTTTTCTATGGTAATTTTACGATTTGCTCAAAAATAACTTTTGTTTCAATTCAAATTAGATAGCACCTAATGGAATCTACCATGTTGAATGATGCCTTAATTAATAGGCTAGACGAAATATGCTTTTGTAAATAAGGAATTACCTCGATGGAGCATACCATCTAGCACGCTACTCATTGATAGTAAATAGGATGCCCATACATCACACTTTGGGATTGTTGGTGAGTAGAAAGTCCAAGTTTATTTTAAGAGTTGTTTATTGCTCTAATTTTTTCTTGTTTCTTTATTTGCTTTCCTCCTCTTGGGGAACCTTTTTGATGTATATTTTTCTGGAACACGAGTTAAGTGTGTTATCGTGTTTTTTTCTCCTGTTCCAGTTTTGTACCGTGTATGTAAAAGGTACTTATTTTTCTTTATATGCACTGAGAATTACAAAACATGTCGCGTTATTTCCCTGTAACTTGATTAAATGTCGCAAAAATCGGCGAGTTCTCTTCTGCAATCCTGCATTGATTTTGTTTCTATGGAATGAGTGTTACTACGTGTAAATTACTTTCTTTAAATGTAAGGGGCATTAGCAACTTTAAGAAAAGGAAAACAATATTTACTTGGTGTTGAAAACAAAAAGCAGATTCCCACTCAAAAATAGACTCAGAAAGGTGCTGGCGAAACGAATGGGGAGGTGAGATCTTTATGGCCCACGGGAGCTCTAACTCACGTGGGGTGGCAATTCTAGTCAAAAAGAATGTTGATTGCACAATTCATTAAAAAATTTCAGATCCCTCAGGGCAGTTTGTTATCATCAAAACAGAGATAAAATATCTACGCTCCCAACAAAGATCCAATTATTGTAAGCTTTTTCAACAATTTGCTGACGATGCTGCAAAAAAACAACCTTGATGAAGAAGAGAACATAATTATGGGTGGAGATTTTAACTGTCCTTTAAATCCATCTATTGATAAGAAAGGAGGAATTTTAAATCCAAGAAAAGCTGTTATATCCACAATTGGTAATTTACAAGAAGAACTTGATCTTGTAGACATATGGAGGGTCAAAAATCCTGAGAAAAAAAGCTTCACATGGAGTCAAAACTCGCACATGATTTTTTGTCGTTTAGATTACTGGCTTATTTCAAATGCTATACACGATCTAGTTAAAGCAACTGATATAATACCTGTCATTAGAACAGATCACTCTGTAATTACCCTTGAATTTGCTAATACGCTCGATGATATTAAAGGTCCAGGTGTATGGAAAATGAAGTGTTCCCTTTTGGATGACGAA
>NC_090884.1:19269291-19284291 GCF_036669925.1 Montipora capricornis | reverse complement strand
GAATGCGAATGGACAAGACATAGACCTACACGTGAACCCCATACTGGGAACAAACACTGTTAGGATGCGAAAGGTCTTAGGGCTCCAAATTCAGGATGTGAATGGAGAACTCTCCAGTGAAGATACCACACGCCTATGTTCAAGACACCATCCCAGCTTCACATCACGATATTGCAACCCCTCACCTAAAGGTCATTACTGACAAACCTTGTCACCGCCCTAATGTAGCAATTGGTATGTTGATTGGCAGAAACATTTCCACTGCTTTCCAGCCGTTAGAAGTCATTTATGGAAATGCACACCAACCATGGGCTGAGAAGTATAAATTTGTATGGACGATCATTGGACCAGTCTGTTTGGACAAGTCCACACTTCAAGAGGCAAGCCCCAGGCATCTGTGAAACACGTGACTGTCTTGAGAGAACGGCGGCTGATTCCGAATTCAGAGACATCACTTTTCTCACGTTGATTCCGTGCCTCACTTTGTCAACACGATTCAAATAAAGGACTTGACAGTCTCTCAAGAAATTTGCGAGATGATGAGGCATGATTTTAGTGAACTAATCTACGCTCGTGGAACCACTGGATCAGAGAAATTGCAGTCATTTGAAGATAGACGCTTCTGTCAAATCTTAGCTAATGGAATTCGCAAGAACCATCTCGGCGGGAATTGGGAACTATCACTTCCTTTCAAGAAAGATGCGGTCGACCTTCCATACAAATAGACAGCAATGTGTTAGGAGACTTTCCATAAAGAAGAAGTTGATCAATGACAAGAAAGCGAAAGAACACTATATTGAATTCATGCAGAAGTTGTTGGATCGCCAGCATGCCAGCCGTGTTCCAGCAGATGAACTTACTGTTTCACCTGGAAAGGTTTGGTATTTACCACACTTCAAAATGTATCATCCCAAGAAACCAGATCAAGTGAAATCCTCGCTTGAATGCACCATGGCATTATCTGTTGTTTAACATATCTGTCCCACAGCCATTGTTTTTGATGGGAGAGGGACTGATCTTGAGAGCCTGTGCTAAAGTTGGTCTAGAAAATGCAACAAACGAAGGGGAAACAGAAGCGATTAAAATGTACAAAATTACAAAAACTTGCAAGGTAGGCTTTTCCTTCAGTTGAATATAATCAAACTAAACGGATCTTAAGCTTCATAAATCGTAGCCTGCGAACACAGAGAAATACATCTGCGTTCGCAGGCTACATAAATCGATGGCTCTTTACAGATAGGATACTTAAAATACTGTTGGAGCTTAAACACTATCTCTAAACCATTTTGGTGTGAAACAATTTAAGTCTGAACTTGGTCAATGTGTCCAAACTATAATTTTCCCCAAACTAGTTTTCCAATATTTAAGGACTATAATAACTGTATTAGCTCTCCAGCAAACGTGGTGACCGGGAAAAGAACATTTTGCCAGAAAATTGGAAAAAAGTTGTGATTGTTTTTGTAGTTTTTCAAAGTGGCCGACAGGTAACAATACAGCAAGTATTTTCTCCTCATTCCTACAAGTCAAAATACTATCACAGCATCCTTTAGTAATTAGAAGCATAGCCATACTGTCTGGTGGAATCTCATTAGAATTGGCTCACGTCTATCCGAGAAGTGTAAAAGCTGACGTTTCGAGCGTTAGCCCTTCGTCAGAGCGAATCGAGGGATTATGGGTTACGTGTAGTTTTTATAGTAGAGTAGGAGCTATGCTATTGGTGGTAACATGGCAACGTGAAAAATAGGAATATATTAGTTAAATGAAAAGCGTTCGTTAATACCGTGAGGATTAAGGGTGCCGATTTGAAAGATGAATTTTTGTTCCAGATTCTTGCGGCTTTCCGTCGTAACTAGATGTAGGGAAAGGCCGCAGATAGCCATGTGTTTTTTGGAGTGGTTAGGCAGATTAAAATGGCGAGCGACTGGCTTAGATGCATCCCTGTCATTCTTCTCAACATCGCGAAGGTGTTCGCGGAATCGGTCACCTAGTCGTCTACCTGTCTCACCGATGTATAATTTATTGCATAACGTACAGGTTATGCAATAAATGACATTTGCGGAGGTACATGTGAAACGATCGGTGATCTTAACAGATCGCTTAGGTCCCGATATCTTGCTAGTGTTGACAATGAAAGGACAAGTTTTGCATCGTGAGCGGTCGCATTTGAAAGTGCCGGGTTGCTCGTTAGTTTTGAGCGCGCTTCTAACAAAAAATTTGCCTACGTTTTTGTCGCGTTTGAATGAAATAAGTGGAGGTTGAGAAAAGATTCAACCAGTCTCGGGATCATTTTGGAGTAATTTAAAATTACTAAGAATGACAGTCATCGACAGTCATCACTACAAGGATAAAAAGTAAGAATGACAGAATTCTGTCACCCTTACTTTTTGTGCCTCATAATCACGCAGTCAAAAGCATCATTCTTAGTAATTTTAAATTACTCCAAAATGATCCCGAGACTGGTAGAATCTTTTCGCACCCTCCACTTATTTCATTCAAACGCGACAAAAACGTAGGCAACTTTTTAGTTAGAAGCGCGCTCAAAACTAACGAGCAACCCGGCACTTTCAAATGCGACCGCTCACGATGCAAAACTTGTCCTTTCATTGTCAACACTAGCAAGATATCGGGACCTAAGCGATCTGTTAAGATCACCGATCGTTTCACATGTACCTCCGCAAATGTCATTTATTGCATAACCTGTACGTTATGCAATAAATTATACATCGGTGAGACAGGTAGACGACTAGGTGACCGATTCCGCGAACACCTTCGCGATGTTGAGAAGAATGACAGGGATGCATCTAAGCCAGTCGCTCGCCATTTTAATCTGCCTAACCACTCCAAAAAACACATGGCTATCTGCGGCCTTTCCCTACATCTAGTTACGACGGAAAGCCGCAAGAATCTGGAACAAAAATTCATCTTTCAAATCGGCACCCTTAATCCTCACGGTATTAACGAACGCTTTTCATTTAACTAATATATTCCTATTTTTCACGTTGCCATGTTACCACCAATAGCATAGCTCCTACTCTACTATAAAAACTACACGTAACCCATAATCCCTCGATTCGCTCTGACGAAGGGCTAACGCTCGAAACGTCAGCTTTTAGAATCTCTGTACGGTGGCCAATTTACATTATCAACTCCGTTGATAAAACCAAATTTTTGTTTACTACTTCCCCACCGACGCAGCATCACAGTTTCTTTAGAAACTACCCCTTCATTTATCCGAGAAGTGGACACAGATATGTTAACTATTTGATAGTAACATTCCTGCTCGAAGGGTGTCATATCAATGGCGGTTACCATGGCAACGATACGTTAGCTGGCCCTAATATGAGTGTTTTCGTTCATCCATCCAGACAACCTACATTCACACAACTTTGCCTGACTTTCTCAGAGAACTGCTCTTAAACCTTTTAACTACTCAGCTCATTTAGTTCTTACTATTCCGACGAGTTTTTTTTGTCCAATTAAGTTCCTCACTCTACAGTTATCTTTCTTGTATTTTTGTGGCAAAATTAAATGTTTGGTGTTGTTGTTATTGCTGCTAAAACAAGACGAAACATGTACACCAGTAAGCCCTGAGATGTCTGTACCTACTGAAGTTGTTTTGGGTGATGTTGACTTCCTCAAATCTAGTCAATCTACACCACTTTCTGCATCTTCACAAGAAAAAACCCCTCGAGTTAAATTACCTAAACTTGACTTACAAAAATTTGATGGGATTGTTAGTACATGGCCCGCTTTCTGGGATGCATTTGAATCCTCTATTCACATTCACAAGAATCCTATATTGGCTCCAACTGACAACTTTAATTATCTGAAGTTACTCCTTACGAAACCTGCTAGTGAAGCCATCTCTGGTGTCTCACAAAATTTTGGTCCCCAGAGTTCATTTTCCTTTTGGTCATTGGCAAGAACACGGACTCTGGCCACAGCCAAAAATATGCGCAGTCATGGTAATAGTATAATGTTGTAACGGTTGAAGACTGCTATTATTTCAAACTTCTGAGAATGCACAGAAGAGCCGGAAGTCTGTGATTCATGGACTTCCTGCTTTGGCTGTGACCAGAGTCCGTTTTCTTGGGGACGAGAATGGTCCACACTGCAGCAAATTATGAAGAAGCAATTACTACTGTTAAGAAGAGGTTTGGAAACGAACAACAAATTATGGATCTCTACAGCGGACCTAACAGCCTCTGACATACAAGCCTGGCCACCTAGAAGTGGCCAGGCTGGTATGTCAGTATACCTATGTGACAACAAGTCTAAGGGATCAATGAAGGGATCATTGTTTGTTCACTTAGCCCCCTCCTGTTGTGTGCAACAAAAGAGAGGTTGGATGAAACTGCTTGATCATTTAGCTGGGGCTTAAGAGAAAGGAATGTCGTATCTTAAGAGGACAACACTGTCAAGTCAAGAGCACCCTTCGTGGAGGAGAAGAGACGGACAGGTTGGAACAAAAGGTACTTGAAATACGCTGGAACCCCCTCAAGGATGAGATAGTGAACTCTGCGAGAGACCTTGAACCGACCAGGAGAAACGATGTCCACATTGCTCCTTAAATTCCTATTGCCAGTTATCTTAGAGTTTACATTGTTCTTCGCAGAGCTTCGCCTTCCTCTTTCGATGATTATCTATCAATTACGGGGAAACTGACAACATTAAGCAATCAAGAACTTTATGCCGCCAAGCCGGAAAAATAAAAGAGGTGCCCATGGTTCTGTTGAAGAAGAAATCTCGGCCGCTAAGAGAAGCAACATGGCGAACAGTGAGGCCGGAGCGAGCAACGAAGACAATCTATCTCAGGTGAGTGACCAAGCAGAGCAATAAGAGCCAAGCCTACACGAAATCAAATAAATGCTGGTCGACATACAGATTACTGTCATCAATTGCGCTTGAAAACAAACAATTAAAGAAGGAATTAGCAGATTTGAGAACTTGTATCCAAACAAAGGACAAAGAACAATACTGCCAAGTCCAACGATGCTTTAGAAAAGAAATTGCATGCGACAACTACCTCACTTGAAGCGACATGAAGAGATTTAGATCAACAATTTGAAGTCGACCATTTAATGAGGTGCTGGATATTCTAGAACAATATACACGCAAAAACAGCCTAGAATTCCACAGAATTCCTGAAAACTCCTACCAATCAACCGAAGAAGCCGTTCTAAAGTTAACAGCTGCACTCGATGTTCAAGTAGCTCCAAGCGACATCGAAATCTCACATAAACTGAAACGGAAAAGCGGTGCCAAAGCTATAATTGCAAAATGTTGCAGTCACAAAATTAAAACCAAGCTGTACAAACAATGCATGAAGCTGAAAAATATCAAACCCTCGGACTTGTTTCCTGGATATGCGGCCGCTGCAGCAAGATTCAACGACCGTCTCTTTATCAACGAAAACTTGACATCATACAGAAGAGGGCTGGTGGACTCAGCTAATAGAAAACGAAGAGATGGTTACATTCACAATATTTGGACAATGGATGGTAATCTTTTTGTTAAAACTTCACCTGAAGGAAATCCTGTCAGGATCTTCACAGAAGATGACTTAGAATACCTTAAAACCTGCTCAGATTTGTACCGATAATAGGAAGGGTACGCTACCCCCAACAAGGTTTGGCTGAAGGTGATCTCTCATTCACAAAACCGTTTAAATTTTTTTTGTCCTTTTTTGTATTACATTAAGCAATCTACAATTTCTCCAACGTACTACAATTATAAACCACTGAAATCACTACATTCTTTTTTCTTACAACATCGGCGATGCCCTCCTGCATCTGCTTCTCGCAAGTTCTGCTTTATGCAGACGACACAGTGTTGTTTTTTACCGCCAAAACTGCTATTGAGTTAGAAGCAAGCCTTAACAATGATATCAACCGAATTTCTTCGTGGAAGCAAGAAAATAAGCTTTTCCTGAATATGAGCAAGACTGAATATGTAATTTATGGCTCACACCAACAGCTTAAGCGGGAGGATAGTATAAGCTTATTCTGCAATGGATCTTCTTTGACAAAATCTTTCAAATACCTTGGCGTTGTGATTGATCAGCACTTGAGTTTTAACAACCATATTGAGCACGTGGTCAATAAGGTCTCCAGGAAATTGGGTGTTTTTAGGCGTTTGAGAATTTCTAATCCCATGGCTGCTGCTGAGCGCCTTAACAAGACAATGATTTCACCTATTTTTGATTACTGTGATGTGGCCTGGCACGGCTGTGGTAAAGTTAACTCTGATGTACTTGAGAGTTTACAGCATAGAGCTGCGAAGTTCATTTTTCCAAATTCTGGTGTCGATACTAAAGAGTTGAATGCTACTTTGGGTTTAGTACCCTTGATTAATAGACGAAAACTTCATATTGTCTTGTTCCTTATTTGAATAATTATTGTAACTTAAATACTTCTGTACACATTTACCACTAGACGCTGTAATGACATTCATTTTCCAAAAATTAACCTTGAGGTCGCCAAGACATCTTTTTGTTTTACAGGCGCGATGGAATTTAACGGTCTTCCTCGCCATATTCAGTCAAAGGAATCCTTTTTTGAATTCTCAAGGGACACAAAAGACTTTTCCCTAAATTAGATGATTTCGTGTAGATGTACATCTCAATTTTGTTGATATTGGCCATGTAACAGTTTCCTTAGTGTTTTTTACCTTTTGGACCCCCTTTGATACCAGTGCTTATTACACTGAAGGGGTTATCCTGTATAAATATTATTATTATTATTATCATTATTATTATTATTATTATTATTATTATTATTATTATTATTATTATCCTTCACATTAACCAAGTCAAAAAGGTAGTATGCTTCTCTTTTCCTCCAAAGTAATTTCGCCAAGACGTTTTTGTTTTTGCCCCAAATTTGCATGGGCAAAACTTTACTTCATTACTTTAGGTCACATAAGTTAAAACTGCCTTCTTTGAACGTGAGAGGTTTGCTAAATGTTAACAAAAGAAGAGCAATTTTCTCTTATTTAAAATCTTAAAAAGCTACAATCTTTTGTCTTCAGGAGACATTCTTCAATCGAGGACGAAAAAGTGTGGGCTGCGGAGTGGGGTGGCAAAATGTTTTTCTCGCATGGCTCTTTGCACTCGAGAGGCGTTTGCGTTCTTTTAAATCCACATTCTACATTTCGTTTGTGACGCGTCGAAGTGGACCCAGAAGGAAGATTTCTAATTGTTAAAGTAACAATAGATGAAGAATGCTTCTTCGTAACAAATATATATGCTCTGACGGATTACCGTGACCAGGACTCTTTCATCCGTCTTTTAAGCAAACAACTCATTTCGAATACAGACACCTCAAAAGTTGTTATTTCTGGAGATTGGAATACTACTCTCAACCCAATCGATAAGCGAGGTGGCCAGCCTTGGAAAGCTACAAACTATAGAAATTCTCTCACGAATCTCATGGCAGAACTCAATCTTATCGGTATTTATCGACAAATCCATCCCACCACAAAATCTTTCACATACAAGTCAAAACCTTTAAATTTAAAATCAAGGATGGATTTTTTCCTTATTTCTCATACTCTGTCTTGCTGCGTCAAGAGCACAGAAATTCGAACATCAATAGCACCCGACCATAAATCAATATTCCTGAACATCGAAATTAAAATTTAACGAAATTTATGGACACCTTACTGGAGGATGAGAATTACAAAGAACTCATCGAATTTTACTACCCGCAAATTCTAGTTAAATACCACAAAGTCACCGATAAACAACTTCTATGGGAATTGATAAAAATGGAGTTGTGTGTGAAAACGATTACGTATTCGAAAGAGAAACGATCTAAGTTAAAGTGCACCTAACCCCAAAATATTTTTTTCGCTAAAATGAATCTTTGCACCTGTTCAAAACGCATAGCGGCCATCTTTTCATTTTTCTAACAAATCCAGTCATTTTATAGGCATCTTTTGTTCACCACCGAGTCAGAAGGGGAGTAGGTCTATTCCTGATTTGACGTCACAAACTGATTTACATTGCATTAACTCTTTGTAAAAATGCATGCAAAGTAGATTGTGACGTCAAATCAGGAATAGACCCACTCCCCTTCTGACTCGGTCGTGAACAAAGGATGCTTGGTTTTGCGCAACTTTCGAAGCCTATAAAATGACTGGATTTGTTAGAAAAATGAAAACATGGCCGCTATGCGTTTCAAACAGGTGCAAAGATTCATTTTAGCGAAAAAAAAATTTTGGGGTTAGGTGCACTTTAAGAAACAAAGAAAAAGCTCTTCAAGAAGAACTACAAGAACTGGATTGAAAAATCTGTAACAACGATGTCTTCGATCAGGAAATTCTGGAAAATTATGAATCCGCCAAGGGTAAATTAAAAAGGATACACGACATTAGGGGGAAAGAGCCTATATTTAGGTCAAAAACAAAATGGCTCGAACAAGGAGAAAGGCCAACGAAATATTTTTTCAATCTAGAAAAAAACAACTAGGAGAAAAAATTAATTCGAGAAGTGAAATTAGAAAATGGTGAGGTAATTTCCAACTTTGTGCAGGTAAATAAAGAAATTAAAAACTTTTATGGCAAAATGTATACCTCTAAAATATCTGGCAACAATACCAGCGATCTATCTGAACACAACCACAACATTCACAAATTTATCGAAGGTCTTAACATCCCACAATTAAATGTAAAAGAGCAAGAACCTCTAGAAAAGGATCTGACCCTCGAGGAACTAAAAGATGCTCTAACATCCTTTGCAGACAATAAATCGCCAGGAGAGGATGGATTCACAAAAGAATTCTATGAAGCATTGTTTGATCTCCTTGGGAAAGACCTTTTGAATTCTTATAATGAAGCGTTTAACAAACGTTCATTATAAGTTTCCCACAAAAGAGGAACAATAACGCCTATTCGGAAAGGTGATGGAAATCTGTCTGATTTTAAAAACTGGCGTCCTATATTTTACTCAATATTGATTACAAGATTCTTTCAAAAGCATTGGCCAAACAAATGCAGCAACACTTACCTAAACTAATCCATTATAACCAAACAGGGTTTGTTAACGGAAGATATATAGGTCAAAATATAAGACTACTCAGTGACGTAATGGAGTTTTCAGGGAATAATTCTGTTCGTAGACTTTGAAAAGGCATTCGACACTTTGGAATGGAGTTTCATATCAAAAACCTTAGAAGTTTTTAATTTGGGAAATAAGTTCAAAAAATGGTTCTTTACAACAGTGTTCAAAGCTCCGTCGTAAATGGCGGGTTTATGACAAACTATTTCGAAATATCAAGGGGAGTTCGCCAAGGCTGTCCACTTAGCCCGTCCTTATTTATTCTTGCAGTCGAGTTGTTACCCCTAAGATACGTCAAAACAGGAACTGCGAGGGCATATATTTACCAAACAACCAAGTAAAAATTTCACAATTTGCAGACGATACAACTATAATAACAAACAACACGGACTCTCTTAAATCGCACCTTCAAACAATCGAATGGTTCGGCACCATCTCAGGCTTACAGTTAAATAAAAAAAAAGACTAAGGCAATGTGGTTAGGTACAATGAAACACAGTAACTCCAATATACTAGAATTTAAAAGCACAAAGAACCCTATTAAAGTTCTGGGCACGTTTCTTTCGACCAATCAAAATAAGAACATCGAAGAGAACTTTCTTAGCAGAATTCGAAAAATGAAAACCAAATTGCAGCTGTGGCTTTCCAGGGGTTTGACGCTAAACGGAAGATCTTTATTAGGTAAATCATCAGGAGTTTCTCAGTTAGTCTATGCAGTGTCCATGCTGACAGTTCCATCTTTAGTTATAAAAAAAGTTCAAACAGAGCTTTTTTCATTCTTGTGGAAAAACAAAACAGACAAAATAAAAAAGAACGGTCATGTACCAACCTCTAGCGGAAGGAGGTCTTAATTTTGTAAACTTCTTTGCAGTAGTGAAAGCACTCCGCCTAGCGTGGATAAGTCGGTTATTAAGTAGCACCACCGACTCGTGGAAGGCAATTCCAAATTATTATTTCAATACCTACGGCGGCTTGAAATTCCTTCTTAATGCAACTATAACGCTGCCTCCACAAATAATGATTTACCTACTTTCTATCGGGAGCTTTTACAATATTTTCGAGAGTTTAAAGATAAGACTAATATATTTTGGTATGGTAAGTTCCTGCTATGGAACAATGAGGCAATAACCATTGATTAAAAAACGCTTTTCTGGAAATCTTGGTTCAAGAAGAACATCCTCTCTGTACAAGATACCCTAAATGCTGATGGAAACTTCCTAACATTCCAAAAATTTCAAGACAAGTTCAACATAAAAACAAATTATCTCCACTACTTCCAACTCATAGCAGCTATTCCAACCGACTTGACAAAAAAAGCAAGGGGATGCGAAGCTCCCTTTCACGAACTATTAAATACTACTACGGTATCTTTGTTTCCTGGAGGCAGTCTTGTAGAACTGCTCAAATTCGGATTAACAGATGACGCAAACTGTATCTTTTGCTCTAACTTAGCCTCAATAGAGCATACTTTCCTAGATTGCTCCGAGATAAAACCATTCTATTCGGAAGCGTTAGTGTGGTTTAACCGCGTAAACGATACCGGAATTAATCTCTCTAACGAGCATATACACCCTTTTACCGATACGGCCGCCATTTTGATTTCTACTGTTTCAAATAGCCATTATGGGATGCCCAGGGGGCAAATACATATTAATTTGCCCCCTGGGCATCCCATAATGTCTTTCGAAACAATATAAATCAAAATGGCCACCGTATCGGTAAAAAGGTCTATTACTTTTAATGAAATACCCGACTTTCATCAATTATCCGAATACCCAAGATGCAGACTACACTTATTTGTCATTCTTTTGAAACAATATGTCTAACGTTGTAAGTGCTTTGAGAAAAAAAACGATCCAGAAAGAATTCCAAACAAAAATGTTGATGCACTGGCAAATAGAGAAATGTGCTCGTTACTAATTCTGTTTCTCCCCTCTGTAAAATTACTTCAAAAAGGAGGTAAAGACTCGAAGTGATGCACTTGCATTTATACTTCAATCTGCCACTACACGTAAGAACTGTTGTATTGAAGGTAGATTGCAAGTAATTCTTAGGTGCCTTTCAATTTATATCTCGTAATTTATTTTCTCAAGTGAAGCTATGATCTTAAGATAAAAACTAGCGATAAAATTTTTCGACGTTTCGATCTCGCTGAGATCATTTTCAAGTTTGAAAAAAGTGAATAAAACTTTGCCTATAAGAAGTAAAATCACACGTGAGAATATTAAAAGCGATAAAAATGTGGAAACATGTACTAAGCGTTACAAAAGGTAAGTGATAAAAATTTAAAAAAGGCTAGATAACAATAGGACAAAAGCTTTACAAAAGAATATATGAAATACTCCGAGCTATAAAAATAACTTTGCACGGATGGAGTCAGACTGCGTGTTCAAAGTTGGCTTTAGTTCTTTTATAAAAAGCATCTCATAAATTAAGCAGTCAAATTTGCTCTGGCACTTCCGTAAGATCTTGAAACTACGAGATATGTCCCTTGGGTCCCTCCCATGTTGATCTCTGACGTGTTTCCCGATGGCAGATCCCTTATGTTCTTCAATGCGTTGATACAGGTGTCGGCATGTGTAGCCGACATAATCCGCATCGCACAGATCACACTTAAATGGTAAACAACGCATCGTTAGTTGACAATATGGGTTTGCTTTTTTTTTGGCTTGATGTTAGATCCGATCTTTCGGCTTGTGTACACGGGATGGATATCTTTTCCGATTTTGCGACTTAATTCTCCAAGTTGTCTTCGCACAGAATTCGCTGATCTCTGGTCCTTAAATGGTAATATTATTCTCACAGGTGCTTTCTTATCGTCACAGGTCTGTTTGGATCTTACATCCCCTGAAACTTTTGCAGTAACAAAATCTCTGATTGCTGATTGTAAGAGTGGGACTGGATAATGAAGCCGAGAGAAAGTCTCCTTGAGACGTTCACATTCTAGATGGAACAGTTGCCAGCTCGAAGAGAGCTTAAAAGCACGATTCAGCATTGTTTTTAGCAGTGGCCGTTTATATCGCACATCGACAAGACTTTGATAATGTAGTAATAATCCAGTATCTGTTGGCTTTTTATACACCTTTGTCTCCAGGCGGGACATGTGTTTCACGATTTCCACCCCCAGAAAGGGAAGTGTGCCGTTTGTGGCTAGTTCCATGGTGAAGTTAATTGAAGGATGGCTGTCATTCAGTGTGGATAGAAATGCTTCAGCTGTTTCTACGTTAGGCATTATGCTCAACGTGTCGTCCACATAACGTTTGTAGAAATCCGGCATTTTTCCCTGGCCTTGGAGTCGTTCTTCAATACTACACATGAATGCGTTAGCCATCAGGGGTCCCAGAGGCGAGCCCATGGCGACGCCATCCACTTGTTCATACAAAATTCCCTCAAACTGAAACAATTGGTTCTTCGTGGCAATGTTCAACAGTTCTACTAGATCTGCTTTCGCAATGTGGAGATTATGTTCTGTGTTAAACCAGTCGCCCTTAAATGCTTTTTCGGCCAGAATTTCGATTGTCTCATCAACAGGTACATTAGTAAAAAGCGAAGAGACATCGTATGAGACAAGGATGCTGTGAGCATCAACTTGGAGGTTCTGTAGGTCGTCCACGAAGCCAAAAATATCACTGACGGTATGGTCGTTGATTGACAGAGGTTTGAGCGTTTCGTCCAACCATTTTGCTAGCTTGTAGTTATATGTACCTGTTGCGGATAGTATGGGACGCATCGCGAGTTGTTTCTTGTGAGTCTTTGGTAGACCATACAGGTGGGCAAGTCTTGAACCTTTTTGAACAACAGAATCAGCAATATCTTTGGGAAGAATTCTTTTTACGGTGGCGGTTAATTCCTTCTCTTTCTCAAGTAGAGGATGAAAATGCTTTGGTGGTCTCCCTCTCATTTTAGGTCTTTCAGCGCTGACAGGTTTAAACTTGGTTTCATCGTTAATTGATGACTCCCTCAGTAAGCGCACATAATCTGACTAGTCCATTACCACCACTCCTGAACCTTTATCAGGCTTAGTGATAATAATGTCGTTCCTCTTCTTTAATTGGCCAATTGCTCTTAGCATTGCTCTTGGTGGTGCTGGAGTCTTGCGTTCGGTGTAGTTTAGAGCTATAGATCGCAATGTCGTAGCCGCTAGTTCTCTGTTGTCTTCACTCAAATCCGGCTCTAAATTCCAGAAGGCCTTTTCAAAGGCTGCTAGGATATCTCTAGATGATACTCGCTGTGGAAGAGCAAAGTCAAGACCACGACATAAAGCCAATTTCTGGAAGAAGGAAAGTCCATAGGAGGAAATGTTCTTGATATGTTGGTCGATGTCAGTGTTATCTTTGTAGAGAAGTCTTGAGATCTTCTTTATGTGGCCATCCATTACTTGTCGGTACTGTTCGACAATCGTTTTCAATATGCAGAGAAAACGTAGCGGTGAACAGCTCGTTTTGATTTCGTTGTAAACATCTTGAGTTTCGGATTTCAGCAAGGTTAACTGTTTCCTCTTCAAGCTTAGTTCTTCAGCAACGACATTCTCCTCAAACGCATTTGCGGATCGTTTCCATTTGTTCGCTTTAGTCTGCTCTATCTTGGCAAAGGTTGGTGTCAAATTGAAGTTCTGGCAGAGTTTAAGAAACTCAATGGCAGTCTCGCAGTTGACTTGTTTTTCATTACACCGCTCAAGTCTTCTGAACAGGTGTAACTGGCTATCTCGCTTTAAAAACCTAATAAGTAGTTTCTTCGAAATACATTTTAAGATAAAAACTAGCGATAAAATTTTTCGACGTTTCGATCTCGATGAGATCATTTTCAAGTTTGAAAAAAGTGAATAAAACTTTGCCTATAAGAAGTAAAATCACACGTGAGCATATTAAAAGCGATAAAAATGTGGAAACATGTACTAAGCGTTACAAAAGGTAAGTGATAAAGAGAAAGAGAAGGACTTAACCGCCACCGTAAAAAGAATTCTTCCCAAAGATATTGCTGATTCTGTTGTTCAAAAAGGTTCAAGACTTGCCCACCTGTATGGTCTACCAAAGACTCACAAGAAACAACTCGCGATGCGTCCCATACTATCCGCAACAGGTACATATAACTACAAGCTAGCAAAATGGTTGGACGAAACGCTCAAACCTCTGTCAATCAACGACCATACCGTCAGTGATATTAGGGAGCTTACGAATCGACGACGTTTGCACGACGACGCCGTTAGATTGTGTGACATGACCTCTGCGCATGCCTATATGGGCCCTCGCCAGAGTCGCGCCAAAGTCGACGACGTTGGTGAGCGCGATTTGCCGGCGTCTCGAAAATAACAGGACGTGAGGTTAGTTGTTAAAGTTTTCTGAATGTTTCTCTCGATGCTTCAGGTTTTTTTTCCAAATAAATCATTGATCAAGTATCAATCAAATTCTTGGCACATGTTTTTGATTTTTTTCTGTTTTCATTCAACTGATTCAAGTGAGCACCTTCTGAAGCGCCATGGCAAATAAGCTTACCGCTACTGAAACTGAAAGCACGACAAGGTATGAATGAAAAGTCGATTGTTATATTAAAAATCTTTTATTTTAATTACATTTCACTCAAGTATAATGTTTTCTAGCGGTGCCTTGAATTTGAAAGACTGGATTGAAGAGTTTGTTTGTAGTTAACATTCGAGTGGAGTTTAGATAGCTTCGCTGAATAACATAAGCTTAACAGTTCGTTCTCCAACCAGCTTTCAAAGTGGTTTATTTTTCCTTTAGTTTTGAACGATGTTATAGCGTGTAGAGACACATTTTTACCTTGGCTTACATATACGTTTCCCGCGGGCGATGCGAGAAGACTTTGTTTTTGTCTTTAAAATATCTTTTCCAGCTTGAGACAAACAACCAACAGTATAATCTCATAAATAAATGGCTCTTGTAGAAAGTGTCGCATTTATAGTTAGCAGGAATAAAAAAAAAAGC
>NC_090884.1:19251791-19259291 GCF_036669925.1 Montipora capricornis | reverse complement strand
CACGGAAAAAAAAAAAAAAAAAAAAACAAAAAAAACAAAAAAAAAAGAAAACAAACAAACTAAACGTAGACCTCGACTGGGTTTGCCTTATAAGGCAACCCAGTAAAAATCAAATGGAAGTTTTAATCCACGGAAAGGCTCTCGTTCAGATTATCTTTGTCTTCTGCACTGACTTGACTGAACAGCTAATAATTTATTGTTGTCAGAGATTGTGTGAAAAGTGTAGTTGACCGAACCGCAAAATGAAAGCTAAACTTTTGCGAGAGTGCTTACTGGGGTCTAATAACTGAAAGGAGCGCTTAGGCTTAATCAGTAAACGACTGCTTTCTTCTTCACATAATCTCGGGAAAAGTGTAGTTAACCGAACCGCAAAGTGAAAGCTAAAGAGCGATACCTGGTTTAGTCAAGTCTTCATGTCCATCTTTAATTCGTTTTGGAAAACGGCGGAACGTCTTAGCTCACTTAAGGTGCTTGGATACGGTCGAGGTATAACGTGAGTGCTTAGTATTTAAACTAGTGAATGGTAATTAGTGAAATCAACCAAGCCTAGTGTGCAGTTTAGACGTTCTGGAACTCACTTAGAGAGTCTGGCTATTCTAGAACTCTAGACATTCTAGAGCCCACAGAGGGTAACATATAACAATTTAGAATTCTAGAACTTAGAACTCTAGAAATCGGAACTCTAGAACTGCGAATTTTGACTTTAATCAGAACTTCAGAAGTTTGCACATACGACCATTTTACTAGAGTGGTTCTAAAATGATACAGAACTTTCTATAGAGCTCTTCAAACTAGAGCAGTTCTAGAATGCTATAGAACTTTCTAATGTCATAACCTTGACCATTCTATATTTCACATATAATCAATATAGAGCTCTTCTAACTTGAACATTCCCAGAATGCTATAGAAGTTTCTAATGTCTTATGGAATTAATCACAATTTCAATTAGAAAAACAAATGAAAGTTTTCATCCAGGAAAAGGCTCTCGTTCACGCAGAGTATCTTTGTCTTCGTCACTGAAATCAGTGGATTTGACTGAAAGGCTAATAATTTATTGTTGTCGGAGATTGGATGACAAGAATTTCTGTCGCAATCGGAAATTCAATGACCTGGATTTGTGAAAATCTCGTTCAGCTTCATGCTTTAAAGAACGAGGTAGTGTGGAGTGAAATGTTTCGTGATGTTGACTTTCGCCTCATGTCTTAAAGAACGACTAATGTTACATGTGTAGCGCGCTTGTATCGCCTCATGGCTTTATTTCATGTGTAGCGTGTGCTTGTTTCGCGTTATGGCTGAGAGATATTTTCTGTCACGCGCGAACTGACTTCCGAGAGTCCGATTGACTCTTGCCAGGAAGAGCTGTCTCCATCGGATCCGATCGAGTCTGTTTGCCAACTTTTTCAACCCCCCTCGCTCCTTTTAATCCTCACTTCCGGTACGGTACCACTGATCAAGCGCCATGCACCCAATTCCGGTTCCGGTCGCGATCTGACTCAATCCACCTGCGAGTGAAGACAACCCGACTCAGGTCGAGTGTATTGGACATGTATGGAGCAAATTTGACAACAATTTCATCACTCTCTGTAACTTTTTCTGGTTTATGTTAACACCGGTATGCGGAATGAGGTACACACATCATCATTAAGATAATTATAAAATGAAATTAACAGTTTTAGACCATCAGGTGAATCCAAATTATCACAGAACTTACTAAAGCCGCTCTATTACTTCTAGAGTTAAGAATATACTAGGATAGTATGACTTGAAGATTGAACACAGTCAGTACACCATCTCACTGTTCATCTTTGTGACAACAACCCTTCTGCCTTTTAACAGACTGTGTCTCAAAATCCACTTGACATTTTCTTTTGTCTGTAGTGTTCGGACTGTTGTTGTCCATGCATGCCCTAATCCACCATTGCTTTTCTCCATATTGTGGAATGGATAATCCCAGGCCATCCATAAGTCCTTCCATAACCGTGTCAACATCGTGGTTGATTACTAAGGTGGCCTTCTTATCCTGAAGACAAAATGAAAAAGATCGCTGGGTTTCACTAAACAATGCAATGTACCTACGCAAGGTTACAAGTAAAGTTACATGTATTTCTTCCTCTAAAATGTCACAGCCAAAAGTTAGTACTCCTGTGGAACATGAAAAGCATTCTTGCTAAAGTAACAGCAAAATGCAGCTTCCCCAATGTAAATTCCTTATTCACCTACAATGTAACTTCACATTGCTATAACGCTAAAAACATCTCAGCTCTAAACAAAGCAGATTACATGTATCTGTTGCATGTGGGTCATGCAAAATCTTTATATGGGGAAAACAACCCTAATTAACATTGTGTTTAGCAACAAAAGATGTCAAGAATAAGAAGAGGTTCACAAGATCATTCAAAGTTATCGCTTTTGTCTCAAGGTGGTTTACTGCTTTGGCCTGACCTGCAACAAACAACGGTTCCATCTGATAAGGCTAACACAAGACACGACATGCATCACCATCTTGAGTAAATACCGACTTTGGTTACCAAAGTAATTTAGTAGAAGCTACAGGTGTTTAAGCGCTCGAATGTGTTATAGTTGGTTGAGATAATTATCTCCTTAACTGACTAATCAAATTTGCTTTACCTTACTTAGCCTGAATTATGCATCTGTGTGTTCTACACAGTCTGTCCTTGTATGACAGTTCATTATTCATGCACGCCTTTGGACTTTCTCTACTTTTATCATTAGCACTGGTGTTTGCAGAACCCAAAATGGGAAGTATGACAAAAATGGGAACACACCATGGGGGTGCGCAACAGTTCGAGTCGGTTTTTGTTGATCATCCCAGCACAGTTCCTCTTGATAAACCAAGCATGCAGTTGGCTTTAACTGTCACATAGACCCTATGCAAAAATGGCTGCCTTTAAATTATTCTTTTGTTCATATTCAAAATAGCCCAACTAACCTCGTTTTTGAGACAAAAATTCTAAAGAATTTGTTATCCCAAACGAGATTAGACGGGCTATTTACGAGGAATGCCGAAGGCATCCACGTCTTAAAACCGGGCTGGAATCTTTTTTTTGTTGGTAGTCACAAATGTGCATACCCCACGGATATTGAATTAATCTCCGATCGGGTGGACTTATTTATATTCCCTACTTCCCTGCCCCGAGGAGAACTCCAATACTTTCCAAGCCATCACGATTTATCTCTGCTAGCGCGTTAGACCACTCGGCCACCGTGACACACTTCCGTCAGGTTGGTGAAAGCAAATATTTATAATAGAATCTTTCCGCCCGCCATGATTGTTTCAGTATTAAACTATTCGATAAAGTGGATAGATGGTTTTTCTTTGAGAAAGGCAAGCTTTCAAGGTAAGGAGAATTTTCTACGTTATTTCTAGATCTTGCTTCGTACTTGTGTGTTCCACTGTGAACATTATTATTTTGCATACAACGAATACTTCATTAGAAGCATTTTGCATAGAACGAATACGTACTCCAATATTTCTTGGGAACCAGTTTGTTCGCCGTTTTGACGTAGAGAGAAAATAAGAAAATATCTTTGAACAGCCAAACAAGATAAAAAATGAAATCAAGCTTAAAAAAAACGAATTAGCTATCGCCGTCACGGGGACTTCGCAGCCGTCTCCCATCCAAGTACTAACCTCATTCGGAGGAGCTTAACTTCAGCTGACACTTGGACTAGCATCAACGATTGTGATCTTTATGTTAAATTCGCACATAGATCTTATCGAACTTTATAACACTTGAAAGAAAAAAAAACGCACCAACAAAAACCAGTTGTTATGCCGTCATTTTGTCACAGATGTATCCTTTGTTTCGTGAGTTGTCAGTAAACACGCAAGGTATAACTTGATCACAGGCGGCCGCTAAAATCGATGTCACTTCCGATTTTGCGATTTTACTTGTATGACCAAAAGTACGATAGAAAAATTGAACTCTGATGGAACGTAACAAAAATCTCCCGAAATGTTTTTCGATAATGGCAAATTGTTTTATTCTCGATCGACACTTCCTAAAAGTTCCTTCTGCTCTCCTTAAAAACTACATATTAATATATATTACTTTTTCGTCAATATTTGTTTTGCATAAAGTAGGCTAGCAAAATCTGTACCTTGCTTTGTTCGCATTTTTGAGCGTTAAAATAGAATTTTTGGGCGTATGTTCCTGACAGCAAAAGTCGCATATTTTAACGTCCCCCATCCAGATACTAACCCCGCTGGAAAGGGGGAAAAAACTTCAGTAACATTGCTCTTGGAAAGGTGTCAGAAGCTCAGAGTACACGCTTAAGCTTGTGGTGAAAAAGAAGTTGTAAATGATCAACATATCGGCTTTGAAGCCAAATGTTTCTCGATTTCCTGTTATTTTCTTCAATCGTTCTGGGCTTAGTATTTTACTGAACCACATGTCTTCTTAGAGGGTATATAGCAAAGATGTCTACCATGGCACCGTAATGATTTACGATACCAAACAATGTCGTGTACTATTAGAGCTACATATTGTGCAAGGACTTGAATCTCCTGGAAAAAACAAAACGCCGCTCAGTTGACAGTTATGGAAAAAAACACTGTCAAGTTACTGCACTACCACACGCAATGCGTTCTTACTTTAAAAAATATCCCGTATCTCCTCAATTCTACCCCCCCCCCCCCCCACCTCCATACTAAAAATCCCGTATCCCCACAATTTTGGTAGCTAGTTATCCCGTATCCTGATCGCTTCTCGGGCTTTTGGCTAAGATTAGTTTCTTGGCCAAGGACTACGGTCAAGTACTATTGTACAACGTACGGTACTTTTTCAGTGCCGTAAGGGGCAGGCACAGAACAGTTTCGGCTGTTTGTCTGTTCTCTCGAAAACGATGACAAGGGTTTTTTGGGTTTTTTGTTCAGCTCGAGTGTAGAATCAGGACGAACTGTTGTAGTTTCTGATAACTATTTACTACTTGTAGCTTTTGTTGAATTTTGAATCGATGATAGAGAGAGTTTTGGCGATCTCAATCCGGACTGGACTACTGGATTTAAGGATTTTTCTTAACGAGATTTCAAGTTATTGTGGAACGTTTGGTACCAAGTTACTGAAATCAAGATTATGGAATTGTAAAATTAGAACTTTGGACTGGACTATACAACACGCAATTACGGAATTTTTGAGCATTGAGAGAAATAGAGCACGGATGTTGTCTTCTTGTCTTCGCCACGGCAAATTTATACAGTTTGCAAGGAACTAAACCAGGATTACAGAACCAGACGTCGATTACAGGGCCCGGTTGTTCAAAAGCCAATTACCTTAATCCAGGATTAGCGTAAACTTTTGTTTCATGTTTTCAACTTTTTGGTCACAGTTTCCTTTGCTTATTTTTGTTTTTCAAGATTGACTTCTTCTAATGTACAGTTTTTCTGAATATCAGCCTTGAACAGCATTTGGGAGTAGAGGATAAAACTCGTTTTAAAACCCAGTTTCTGAACAACTGGCCCAGGATGATAAGTTGTTGAACTGTGATTTGTAATAAGTTTTTCGGATGATTTAAGGCTGATCCTGTAATTTTTGGATGAAAGGAGTTAACGAAGCAAGTAAAACTGTAGGATTTGAATTAAGTCTCCTTCCAAAAAATAAATAAATAAAAGATCCCGTATCCTGATAACCTGCTAATAGCGCTTCGTTGTTTGCATTTGCAAATTTAGTAACATTAGTAATGAGTTTTTACAACAAAAAACTTTAAGTTATATTACAGATGTATCTTTCTAGTAATCTTTCGCCATTTTCCGAAGTCTACCTGTACTTGAAGTTCACTGTAACTGGACAATTTGTGTTAACTGTTTGCGCATTCCACGGATACGCCCTTGTAGGCGTCTTGTTTGAATATGAAAAGAATAATTTAAAGGCAGCCATTTTTGCATAGGGTCTATATCTCACATGATCAGGTTGTGTTAGGTCCTTTGTAACCTTATTATCCATCTAACCCTAACACTTCTGTTCGACTGGATCTTGAAGAAGTGAGGAGCGAAAAGGCGTTATCGCTCAAACGGTTGCATTCTGGCCACCTTGGCACACTCACATCCGCACAAAGGAAGATCAGAGTACTCCTCAAGAATCCTATGAACGTATGAAACACTGCGGAATGATTTCATGAACTCCCACAATCAATGTATGGAATTTGCAGAAGGCAAGGAAATGGAAATCTAAGATTTACATTTTCAAGACCTTTCCTGAGAAAGGGATAATTTTGCGGCTGTTCAACACATTTTAACGCTTAAGTTATGGAAGATGTGAGGAGTCATGCACAGTCACGCACTCGTCAAGTTTTCGAAGCATAGCAAGAGATCAACTACTTCTTCAGTATGAGCATGAAAGCTTGAAGCTGCAATGGCCGAGTTAGCACTTAAATTCGCAGAACATGAAGAACAGAGGAAAATTGATAGTGAAATAAAATTTTTGAATTGCTGAGGAAACAACATGAGTTAGCAAGGATGAGAGAAATTGAAGAGCAGTTGAAAGGAACACTGAGACTGGTATCCTTGAAAATGAAAAGTGAACAAAGGCTAACTGAAGCAAGAAGAAATGCAGTCCTAATGGAATTGGAAGTTAGGGTTACAGAAAAACGGGAAGGTGAGACATCAGAAAACGATTCCTTGTATGTCTCAGAGCTACCCAGTGAAGCTCTTGTTGAATCTGCAAGATCAGTACCTGTCGCCTATGATCTAAACATTCAATCGACTGTAGTGTGGCAACGTGCACCACAGCAACTGAAATTACCTCTTTGAGCAATCCAGTGTAGTCAACGTTTACCACACCTCTGAACATCACAGCTCCACAAAACCTGCTTATGCCACAGCCAACTACATCAACAACCCCACCAATTTCCAGTGCTCGACCCATCACAGCCCGTCTTACCAGTGCCCTCACCTTGCGTGCAACACAGCCCAGCTCCTCCTGCCACCTCAAGCTCACTTCCTCTGTCTGTGTCGTCTGCCCAAAAAGAAGTCCTCACTATGGCTGCCTCAGCAATGAAGGATATCTCGCTTGCACAACAGAAGCTGGCATATAATCAGGGATTGCCTCCCAATCAATTTCAAAGGGTTGCTGGAGCCCCAGAGCACTTTCCCCAGTTCAAGCAAGTAGTGGGACTGAGAAATGGTGGCGTAAGTGGCTGGTTTTAGCTGTCCGCCTTTTTACATTTTCTTTGAAGTGGCAAATGGTCAATGTTATAGAAAAGTATCTTACGAAGCGCCGAAACCGGTCAACGAACTCGACAAAGGGTGAGAACGACTCTCCGGACAAGAAAAAGGCAAAAAATCAGGGCACAAGCAATGAAGAAGAAAAAGGTAGTGTGGATGAAGTCTTGCCAGTACTGAACATGTCGGAGAGTGTGAGTGAAATGTTAAATTAAATTCTAGAGAAGCTTCAGAAACTTGATAAAATAGAAAGTTCTTTGGACAATATCGAAGGCAAGTTACAGAATCTAGAATCGAGGACACAGGGACTTGAAGAATCT
>NC_090884.1:19226791-19244291 GCF_036669925.1 Montipora capricornis | reverse complement strand
AGGCTTTTCAACAGTGCAAGCAACCCCAACAACAGTGTATGGAAGTTTCATCCCGTCCAATTCCATACAGATCAGTTGCCCAAACTATAACCCACAGAATCAAAATGATCGTAGCTCTAGCCAGAGTACTGCTTCCACCCCTCAAACTCCCTTCAGCCCTGCGTATAAACCCTAAATCGTTTTCAGGTGCCCGACCTGGCCTCGAAGCTGCCGAAGCAGTCATATATTGTTGTCTTCAGGGAGACAATTTAAAAGAAGAAAGGGAGAAACGCTTAGTGCAGAAGGCTGATTCGGTATTGAACACAGCTTCAGACTCTACTTCTTAAAGCCCAATACATTGTCTTAACTGATCATGATTACTCATTAACATTTATTTTTTTCAATTAGGCATTGATTTAAACTAGTAATAGTTTTCACTACATCTGCAACCGCCTTAGATAATATGGATGGCAGTTGAGGGGTTTTCTAATTAATATGTACTGCACATTGTGATGTCTTCATATTATGCAACATGTAGTTAGGTAAATGAAAGTGAAGGATGCAAGGAAAGGATGGACAACAACAAACAGAATTTTAATTTTCAATTTCCATGAACGTTTATTTGATACACAATCAATTTGAAAGCAATTTACGTAATTATGAAAAAATGCCTTGAGAATATGAGAGTAAAAACAGGAACAGGAACATAAATTAGAAAGGGAACCTTTCGTCGTCATCTTTTTTATCCACTGGGTACTTTTTCCACGGTACCTTGAAAAGACCATAAAAAAGGACCAAAGCTCGGTTATTACATTCGAATGGCTGATTATTATTATCTGTGAATAACTGTTGTAAAAATGATCGAACATTGTTTGAAAATGTTGATACTGAGACTATGCTTTTGCTTTCTGAGGTTGCGTCTGTAGCAGTTTGTGGGCCGAGTCTGTCGCCCCTGTTTCTGATTTGAATCTGACAAATCGTCGCCCATGTTTCTGATTTGTGGCTGAAAAATCGATTTCTGACCCAGGCAATACGATTTTCTATCAAATACTATAATCTTTGATTTTCAAAGTAAAACGGGAATCGCTGTAAATATTCGAAAATCACTCACACCTCGCAATGCTGAACAGCACTTCGATATCAATGATTCTTTTGACTTTGTTGTGTTTGTGAGAATTTACAGGATGCTGCTTCTCATGAAAACATGAAAATTGTCTTATTATAACTTGACCTGTCTCTCTCTTCTGAGAAGTTACTTGATCCTTGTGGATAACGTGTAAGAATTGAGCTAAAATCAGACAGGTTTCTTCGGTTTAATTTCTGGCAAAACGGAATTTCAGCCTTACGATACCCTAAGTAAACGCAATGCAAAATCGCTTTATTACTAAGAAAATAAATGATTGTTGCCAAAACGAAAGCAGGTGACGTGGTGTACGTCAAAGATTTAAAATGATACACTCTTTTTCCTTATGGGCTTCATTCTCTTTGATGACCCTTGGCTGCTTTCCGCACGAGCGCGCAGAAATTTCCGGAACCATGGATTTCCGGGAAGCATAGACTTTCCGGTGCACTGAATTTGAAGTCAATGACTTCTTGATGTGATAGAAAGATGGAAACAAAGAAATGACTTTTATTTCTCGTAAAGTTATAATGATGCTGATAATAACATATTTCCATAGCACCTTTCAGTTGTCTTGTAAAAGGTTGTGTGAACGGCTTTAGCAACGCTACACCCCTTTAAATATTTTACTTTCAGCAGAAAGACCGGAAGTGCATGATTCGCGGAGAATTGTAGCTCATTTTGAAGAGTGTATCCTTTTTATATCTATGACGTCTCAAAAAAGCCAACTGCAATAATTCGTCGCTGATATGCTCTCATAATCATGATGATTCAGCTGGCTTAATCATATCAGTTTTCCAGAAATGAAACCATTTCGATTTTGCCTATCTCCTTTAAAAAGATGTTGCTGTAGGTGTAGTAAATTAAAAGGATTTGTAAGGGGGAAAAAAGGCTTTTTATTTTCTATGATTTTTATGTCAATCCTTGTATTTTCTTTGAGTTTTTCTGACCGCGGTCATATTTTTCCCTTGAGATCTGAAAGTCCGAAGCTATCCAGGGTTGATTATTTGTTCTTGCTTGTTCAGTCTACCTTTAGTAGCTTTAAAAATCTCGCCTTGCGAGGCTTTGTTATGGAAAAGTTACACTAGCAGGGAAGAGCTTCACGTTTCTAAACAAAAGGTTAGCGCAATAATACCCAAAATGTCTTGGATTTTAAGGGAACAAGAAGAACAATCAAAGTTATGACGCAAAATCTTTTTGAAGAAGCTGAGCATCACTACTATTCTTTGCATAAAGAACTCCAATAAGGAGTATTTCATCGGCTTAAAGTTCATGCACGTGAAGTTTAATTTATCATCAGTGTTTTTATACGATAGGCTGTTAAGTCAGCCTCATAAATATTTATACGTTTTTGAACAAATTTTTTTGACATACAAGCTCCCGGTTATAACATTATTTGACAATTTTCTTTGAAACAAAACGGACAGATTTTATAACCATGTGACAGTTTCAAAATGCAAAGTAAAAGCCCATTCAGAGGTTTCAACCAGAAAGTAGATTTTTGCTTTTGGATAAAGTGCTCTAGTGGCTTGACATTGTTCTCTGAGAATTTCCTCACATGAATTGTTCAAGAAATTCTCCATTTCATCTTCCTTCAGAGAGGATACGGAAAAGTTAAGAAACATGCCAATTTGTGACTCCGATGAAAAAAAATTTAGACGCGGTCTGACTAAAGTCATCCCGCGCAACAACACACACTATGCACTAAGAATGACAATATATGAAATACGGGTGAACTGTGTTATTTGACACTTTCGGTGTGAACACAAGCCAATTGTTGGAACCGTCGTTCGTAACAGGAAGACGTAATGACACTATCGAGATGAAAAAAGCAGATCGAAACATCCACCGGAACCGGCTTAACTGTTCTCTTGGAAAATGATTAGAATTTCAAATTTTCGCGGAAAAAACAAAGTAAGACAATTGTGAACAAGGAAAAAAAAAAAACTAAGAAAAAGGGAATGCGCAACAGGAAGTTTTAAGGGAAAAATGACCTTTTGAAATACGGGGGATCAACGAGATTTATTGGGATCGATGGTGAACACAAGAGCCAGTTTTTTTCCAGTTTATGCCGTTAATTACCGTTCAAACGTTATAATAATTCCGCTTTGATAAAGGAGTTTAGTTTTTTAAAGAAACTGTGAGCTGCGTCGGTGGATTAAGAAGTGAAACACAGACATGGGTTTGTCAAGTTTCGAGCTTCAGCCCTTTGCCATCCCCCCCCCCCCCCCCCCCCCCCATCCTGCTCCGTCTCCTCCGTTCCTAATCTGGTTTGTGTATTTTTTTTAGCTTTTTGACACACTTTACAATGAAATGCTGAGATGTTGTCTTAGGTGCATTAATAACCAATCCTTGTGTCCTTGAGTTTTCTAACTGTGGTCATATTTTTCCCACGAGAACTTTACAGCCTTCATTATTTATTCTCGCTTGTTCTACCTTTAGTAGCTTTAAAAAATCTCACCTCTTTTCGCGAGGCTTTATTATGGAAAAAATTACTAGCGGGAAAACGCTTTACGCTTCTAAACAAAAGGTTACTGTGTTGCACACTGAGCGGACGGAAGCAGCGATCGGACTCGCACTAAAATACACACACATTCTAAAATGGCGGACAACAACAACAAACCTCGTTTCTTTATTCTTCCCATGATTCCTTGCTACAGTTTTGTTGCTGGCCATGGCCAACTGGCGTTGACTTTCTGTCAGGTCACCTAACACCACGGCTGGTGTCTTGAAGGACTTTCTTTCGTTAGCAACTTCCCTGTTTACTTGATGTTGGGGTACTGATGGGTTTCCATCCTGGAGTGAGGTACCACCTGTTTCCCTTTGATCCACAGCTTCCGAACGAGGGAGGTCCTTTCTACTACTTCCAAAGGGGTAACCGATTGCACTAGCTGCAAGTGTCCCAGTAGCGTTCGCCGGCAAAGGACTACATCATGCTTTGAGGGGTTACGGACTGTAATGTTCACCCTGTGTGGCGACCCTCGCGGTAGGGTGAGGAGCTGCTCTACAACTTCCAAGTCGGCTGGCCAAGGCATACCTGGGTCTGGTTCAAATAACACTGGTGTCCTCTCCTCTAGAGAACCCACAGTTAATTCTACACGGTACTGTCACTGCCTGCCCTCGTGGTACCGTCAGATTGCGCTTACCATTCTTCAACACACCCATGTCCTCCATACTTGCATTTTGCACCAAATCAACCAACGCAGTAACATTCTCCAGTGCTACTTCCTTTAAAGCCGTATTCATGATGTCAACAATGGAGCTGCTTCCTTCGGTTTCTCTATCCTTCACTACTTCTTCTATTACATTGTACCCAATGATTGGAGTTTCCAACTCATCTCTTGCAATGAGGAATGGTACAGTTAGAGAACTTGATGACTCTGTGTCCGACGAGAGCTGAAACTGTACTTCCACCCACCCTTCAAATGGTATGGTTCCACCATTTGCTGTTCTTAAGTTCAGTCCTACATCCTCGCCAAGCAACTCTTCAATGTTCCTTAACTTTGAGGAAGGCAAATATTCCTCAAGCCAGTCTTGGACACAATAGACACCTGTGCACCCGTATCCCAAAGGGCTTCGACTGGGACTCCGTTGAGAACACATGACACCTTACACTTCTTGCCAACCAACCTTGCAACTACCACACGCTGCCTGGGTGTCAAATGACTAGCAAATACATAACCATCCCCCCGAAGTACTGGCGAACTGTTCCTAGCTTCCAGTTGCTGGATCGCTTGGCAGAGACCCTTGTGACTGTCCCAGTGACGTTTCTGACAACTTCGACCACAATAACGAACTGCTTTACAACCTAAACATTGTTTGAAACTTTGGGGATCCTGCTGCAATCCTCTGACAATTAGCACACTGGTGGGACTTATAAATCTGTCCTGGGGCGGGGGCTACTTCCTGTCCCTCGGCTGTAGCCCCCGCCTGTTTCCCGGCCCTGATCTCCGTTTCCGACATCCACGGGCCCAATGGTCACTACTACCACAAATGTGGCAGTGGTCGCACAGCTGCCCCTTTCCTTCCTTTTGACAGTCGATACAGCCCCTTGGGCCCTGATACCCTTGCAGATTCTGATTTACAGGTAGGGGCCTGGTGAAACGTTCCTCATTGGTTAGATTTCTCTCAACTGATTCTTTTAATGTGGTAAGTTCTGAACGGACCGCTTGTAGTGCCGCCATGAACCTCTTCTCTAGGACTCTCTTTTCCCGGGAGTTAAGCTTCTTAGCGGTTGCCCCTTGTTGGATGGATCCCCCTTCCCCTTGTGATGCATGCACTTCGTTCACCCTTGGGTTCCTTTGACGAGGGGTAGAGCCCAGTTTGGATTTTCTTTCACTTTCTTCTGAAACTACTACATTCATTTGTTGAATTAGATCCTCATCCTGTACATCTGGTTTTTCTAATATTGGTCTCAACCTGATCCGAATGGCCTCATCTTGAAAGACCAGTGTCTATTGCATGTAAAAACATTTCCTGCACTAGCTTTAGATCATATTTCAACTGAGTATCAACCTCCTGCGAGGCAAACAGGATTTTTGTCTTGTATCGAGGGCTCTGATTAAAAAGCTTTGAGGATTTTCCTGTGGCTCCTGAACTAAAGTTGATAGCTGTCTGTACGGGTCACTCGCACTCTTCTCCTGAAAATGGGATCTCAGAATACGTCTTAATCGGGGGAGTGTTAAGTCACTCAGTCCTTCTAAATAGCTTCGTAATCTCATCCCTGGATTAATAGCCCTGACCACTGCATCAACAACCTCTTGTGGCTTGTAGCCCTTTTGCAGTGCACCTTCAATTTGTCTCACTAGACTCACAAAACTCAATTTGTCCTTTTGCCCTGGTTCCCCGATTTGGCCAATAATCTTTAGTTCTCGTTTAAAATCACTCGGTTGGAAGTATAATGACTTTGACTCACCCTTCGCCTTCACCTCCTCTTTGTTGTCAACATCCTCCCCGGTAAATGTGCTTTACCCATGGTCAATGCCTCAAATTTCTGTTTAATCACCTCATATTCCAACTTCACCTTTTCTAGTTCCGATTGAGAGACTTCCGACTTCTCTTTTTTTGCTTACATCCTCGAGCGGTGGACACCAAGGTGTGTAAATCATTATCCCAGTCCTGAAATCTTCCAAAAACTCGGTGTCCGGCTCCACGCTGCCCTTCAATTTGGCTTCGAGATGTTCCTCGATCAATCTGACAAGTCCTTCCTGGTTTTATCCTTAATGTCACTGTCACCGCAGCCTGAAGTCTTAGCAATTACTCCCAGATCCTCAACCTTTAGATGGCAGAGATGACTCTGGATCTCCATATGTATGTCTCCATCGCGTGTGTTGTTTCCTTCGCGAGAGTTTGCACGATTTCAGCTATCAAAAACTTGTTTCCTTGTCTCCTCGCTCCCGTCCTCGTCGATTGCTTAAAACGTTGTCTCATTTTCTTTCATATCTCCCAGACAGGCCCCCAAATGTTGCACACTGAGCGGACGGAAGCAGCGATTCGGACTCGCTCTAAAACACACACACACATTCTAAAATGGCGGACAACCGTGACAACCTCGTTTCTTTATTCTTCCCATGATTCCTTGCTACAGTTTTGTTGGGGGGGTTAACACCGTATGCCTTAAACACAGAGTTAACTGAATAGAGTGTAATGTGAAGTGCTAGATTTCTATCCCATATCCCATATGAACCATGTGAGCGTTAGCCCTACTGATGGAAATGGGCCCACATAAGGACAGAGAAAAAACTGACCAGGGTGGGAATTGAACCCACGAACTTCCGGTTAGATCTCCGCCGCTCTACCGACTGAGCTACAAGGTCAGACGGGAGCAGGCCGTGGGAACTGAAGATGTTAAAGTCACGGTCACGGAAAATGTACAATGTACAAGTACAAGGAAAGGCCGTTGTAGCACTTATATTTTAAACAGAGTTAACCGAATAGAGTGTAATGTGAAGTGCTAGATTTCTATCCCATATGAACCATGTGAGCGTTAGCCCTACTGATCGAAATGGACCCACACAAGGACAGGGAAAAAAACTCTGACCAGGGTGGGAATTGAACCCACAACCTTCGGGGTAGATCTCAGCCGCTCTACCGACTGAGCTACAAGGTCAGACGGGAGTATTCCTTAACCTAACAGTATAGGCCCTACAACTGCAGTAATACTTTAAGTATCTTGAGTTAAGGGAACAAGAAAAAACAGTGAAAGTTATGCAGGGTAAGGAAAACATACAATGCTCTTTCCAGCTACTCTCTTCTTAAGGGCCTCGTTACTCTCCAGGTCGCTGGTCTGGGAAAAAAAGGTTGCGTTTTACTTCAACAAAAGGACAATAAATCGAGGAGCAAAATCTTTATTTATTTATTTATTTATTTATTTATTTAGAGGTTACCTCAATTCCAAACTAAGATTATCCAAATGAATCTTATCCTCGTGTTAAACGCACCTTTATGTTTTGCAACTCAAACGAAGCTGCATGCAACGATATCGTACATTGTTGTGTTTTCTCCTGAACTAAGGGTTGTAATTTATTTATGCTTATTAAGTTTCTATCAACTGCGAAGGTCATCCTAGCTTAGAGTCATTACAACCGCAGTTCAACCGCATTCTCAACTGCATGTCAGTGTCTTTCATGCACTATTATTCAGCAGCATTCTCAGTACTGTTTAATGATTAAACGAGTAGGAAGGTTTATCGAAATTTAAAACCACGAGGTGAGACACAAAAAGGCTTGGGCCATAAATCAATGGGAAAAAAAAAACTCGGTCCTTAAAAACTCACATTATGGACCTCGAACTCGGTTTGTAAGAGGTATTTATATCTGTGGCTTTCAAACCGCGCGCGCAAACCAACTAAACTGCTTTTAAACATGTTAAGGACGGTGCCTACGAGGTACCTACTATTGTTATTGCGCATACGTTATACACATCTCGAGATACTTGGATTTCCTATCGGTGATATTTACTAACACAGGGATATTTTAGCGCGGTTTAAAATCATGCAGAGACAGTAGATCTTAGTAAGTATTATTGGTATCCAGAAAGAAAATTGGGGGCAACCATGCATCTTTCAGAGATAATTAAGCTACAATGGCTTTGTATTTTAAAGCTTTTTACAAATTTTATTCCTGTAATATGGAGGGTTCAAAATAATTATAATAATACATAGGCTTTACATACTGTGGTAAATTATTATTATTATTATTATTATTATTATTATTATTATTATTATTATTATTGTTATTATTGAATATAATTATATCAATGCACATTATCAAAAGAAAAAATATATTCCATGATTCCATTTTTTCCTTTTTGCTAATTGACTAATTTTCTTTTTACTGCCCTGTTGCGATCTGGACCATTTTGGCACTCCAAACGTTTGTGTCCAAGGATTACGAAGGGAATCCCATCGAATTCTAGATGCACTCCCTTTGTTGCCTGGACATCTTTCCAGTAAATACGATGCCTTCGATTATTTTTAGTTTTCCCCCGCATTCTCAGTATTTACTGTTGCATCTGAAGGGCCTATCATAATAATTAACAATTATTCGCCGAAGGCGAAGTGATTATCGGTGAATATTCACCGAGACGAAGTCGAGGTGAATATTTACCGATAATCACTTGAAGGAAAGGGTAATTATTTCCGAAGTTCTTGAAAGAGCTCCATTTTGTGGGTAATTTAATTTATTATTTCCATCGTAGAAAGTGGATAAGAATTTACAATAATTTCCTTTGTTACCAATTTACATGGTCCCATCCCAGTCCCTTGTCACTATAATTGCCAAAAACGGTCAATAACAATAACATTTTGGAAAAAATATAATTAAGACCTATAAACTTGCATTGATTAAAAACAAAAAAAAAAGAGATTTTACCTATTGGAGAATTTCCAAAACCTCTAGTCTGGTATGTAACGGTAAATGAAGTCGTTGTATTGACTTCATACTCCTTTATAAGTTTGATAGCATCTTCCAAGTTCTTAACATATCCCGAATTATCAGAAAAGCTCTCAGAGAAGAGTTGACTCCATGAGCGCGTGTTTACCGCCATTTCCTTCGAATTTGGCATGTATCTTTGTTTACAGCGTCCGCAGACAGCAAAGATCGCTGTAAAAAGCCCTGTTATTCCCTAACCCTCCCCGATCATCGAGACATGACCTGGTTCCGGTCCTTGTTATTTAAGAAATAATCAAGTCATCACTTAAACTAGAAGTAGCTATCGCTAAGTGCCAACGAAACAGTCAATATAATACATAGTTTACAGATTTGTATCAGAGTTCCAAAACACCAAACAGTAGTTGTAATTTTTTTATTCGAAAGTACTGCAACTCAACTTAAACTAGTTAACAATAATACAACAATAGAAATTGTACACTTTGTATCTCCAACAACAATGTAGATGTCAACGTGTTTTGCAATGATATGGAAAGCACTGCTGTAATTTTTGAGCGGCCGTAAATTTAACAGGAATATACAATAATTAAGTTGAATAAAATCAGTGCCATGTAAAAAATCGCCCATACCTTTCAGTGTGAAACATGCAATGGGGAATCAAACTCTCTCGCACATGAAAGTTGTTTCACTTGTAGAATTTTTATTTTGCAAGATGCAGCCATGAATTACAAGTCAAATCAAATTATAATTATTTGACGAGTTATGTGACGAGCTACGCGGTGATGAAATATATAGCGAGTTATTTCACGAGTTATGTTACGAGTTATTTGACGAGTTATGTGACGAGTTATGCGAGCGTTATGTGACGAGTTATGTGACGAGTTATGCGACGAGAGTTATATGACGAGTTATATGACGAGTTATGTGACGAGTTATGTGACGAGTGATGTGACGAGTTATGTGACGAGGTCAAGTGACGAGTTATGTGACGAGTATAGTGGTGGGACGGGGCACAGATGGCGGCGCCTTTGGACTTGAACGTTCGTGATGAATTAATTGAGCAATGTTAAGCGATCGTTAATCGATAAGTGATCCTTTATGCTGAAAGTACACCGGAAGACACGAAGACTCCACCGTTGGTCAACGACAAGACTCCATCGGTTTGGGAAGTCATAATGCAGCTGTCAAATGCTGCCAATAGCCAGAGCCAGCGTCATAGCGCATCTGTCAACAAAGTAATTTATGATCGAACCTCGTGCGAGTTCAATTCTGTCATTTAGTGCACAGCCAAACTGAAGGCGTTATCGGGATTGCCGAGTGTTTGGAGGGAAACACGAGCATATTTGTCTCCAACCCCATATTGTGTTTAAATAAAGGATTTTTGTTGTTGAAGAGTTGATCATGATGGCTTATCTTCTGTCAATAAATGCTGGCCGGCAACATTGTCGGTACACCACATGCCCAACATCACTTTTCAACAAACATTAGCCAAAATGGTGCAATGCTCATTCTGTGCTTTACAACAGGTGTATGGAAAAGTTATGTAAAATGGAGATCGAAGACTGAAGACCTGGGAAACAAGGGGAAACAGAAAGATGAAGCGCATCAAGCATATGGAGCGTTTTCACTCACGTGACAGCTGCCATATTGGATTACTGAAACAAAAAAAGAAAGTATTTGCATAAAAATAGAGTTTAATTCCCGGAGGATTAGTTGGATACACCATCATGGCCCCCATTTATTTGTTTTGAAACATCATCAAGGTCGCCGTGACGTCAAGTGAAAAAAACTCTCTTTAAGTATAAAAACTCACCATTCCTGTTGTTTACAGTGGACGATGAGCGCTGTCCGGTCACCGGTCAGACATTTATAATTAGCCCGCGAGTCGTTTCGCTTACAAGTCGACTTCCTCCACAAATGTTAGGAAAACAACTTTTCGTGTGTAGACGAAATAACTTCATGGTGTAGGCGAATCGACCTGCGACATTCCGCTATCCACACACTCGCCGGACCGGTCTGTAGAAAACGACGATCCTGTGGTGATTTACGGGCTTAACTCTTCGGCCACTACAAACTACAAGAATGACTTACTCCCAACATCAGTAGCTTCATAGCTCTGTTAGTTAGAACGTCGCACCAGCATCGCGAGGTCACGGATTCAAACCCCCGTTGAAGACCCGAATTTTTCAGGCTTATCCACGCAATTGCCAAAATTGCGTTCATAACTGCTTCACTTAGTTACTATTTGTTGGAAAATTCCGGTTGGGTTGGCCGCTGGATAATCGTACTGGAGCGATTTGCCAAGTGTACCGACCAAACCGACAAAATAGCACTCAGCATAAAAATGTTCCATTATCAAAGCATGGTTTCCAAGTTTAACCTTTCCTCGTTTCTCGATTTCGCACATAAAAAGGCCGGGAAACTCAAGAATGGGTAAAATGCAACAGGATTTTCGGAAATTTCCGTTCCGATCGGAAAACCAGGAGTACCTTTGGAGGTACTCCACATTTTCCTGACGGATTTTATTATTCCATTTGAAATTTAAGGGAAATTTTGCAATTTCTGGCTGAAAGGTAAGCACCCTTGGATTACACCATACTCGATAGACTAGGCTGTGATAAGACAGAGGAGATGTTTCATCCTTAGTAACACTGCCCGGAAAAAATCTCAGAGCTCCTCACAAGAGTGGAGCATTTGACCATCCGATTATCAGTTTAAATGTTCTGCCATTGATCTATATGAGTTAGCCCTTTGAGGCTCGAGGGGGGCCCCATTGACGAGTAAAATCGTCTGGCGAATCATTTGTCATAGTTGAACCTTCCGCTTGACTTCAACTAGTTTCCTTTTCCGAGCTCCTGATTGCCTCAGAGATATACGGTAATATATTACTAACCTCGATTTCTCGGTCCTACTGACAGTTAAGGATCCTCGTTTTTTTTTCCCTTTGATTTATGTCGAATCCTCGGTCCGTAACTTACAGTACGGATCTCGAACTCGGTTAGTAAAACGTTTTTTACATTACTATCCGCTCCGGGTCTTGCATCATGCATGATGCATCATTTTGGCAAATTAGCGCCCAGTGCGCCGCAGTAGTAAGCACTATCGCTTTGCCCTGTTAGAACAACAGAGGAGTGTTTCAGGGAGTCATGAAATTAACAGTTTTAGACGCATCAGGTGAAATCCAAATTATCACAGAACTTACTAAAAGCCGCTCTTATTACTACTGTCTAGAGTTAAACTATACTAGGAATAGTATTACTTGAAAGATTGAACACAGTCAGTACACCATCTCACTGTTCATTTTGTGACAACAACCCTTCTGCCTTTAACAGACTGTGGCTCAACATCCACTTGACATTTTCTTTTGTCTGTAGTGTTCGGACTGTTGTTGTCCATGTCATTGCCCTAATCCACCCTTGCTTTTCTCCATATTGTGAATGGATAATCCCAGGCCATCCATAAGTCCTTCCATAACCGTGTCAACATCGTGGTTGATTACACGGTGGCCTTCTTATCCTGAAGACAAAATGAAAAAGATCGCTGGGTTTCACTAAACAATGCAATGTACCTACGCAAGGTTACAAGTAAAGTTACATGTAGTCTTCCTCTAAAATGTCACAGCCAAAAGTTAGTACTCCTGTGGAACATGAAAAGCATTCTTGCTAAAGTAACAGCAAAATGCAGCTTCCCCATGTAAATTCCTTATTCACCTACAATGTAACTTCACATTGCTATAACGCTAAAAACATCTCAGCTCTAAACAAAGCAGATTACATGTATCTGTTGCATGTGGGTCATGCAAAATCTTTATATGGGGAAAACAACCCTAATTAACATTGTGTTTAGCAACAAAAGATGTCAAGAATAAGAAGAGGGTCACAAGATCATTCAAAGTTATCGCTTTTGTCTCAAGGTGGTTTACTGCTTTGGCCTGACCTGCAACAAAACAACGGTTCCATCTGATAAGGCTAGCACAAGACACGACATGCATCACCATCTTGAGTAATACCGACTGTGGTTACCAAAGTAATTTAGTAGAAGCTACAGGTGTTTAAGCGCTCGAATGTGTTATAGTTGGTTGAGATAATTATCTCCTTAACTGACTAATCAAATTTGCTTTACCTTACTTAGCCTGAATTATGCATCTGTGTGTTCTACACAGTCTGTCCTTGTATGATAGTTCATTATTCATGCACGCCTTTGGACTTTCTCTACTTTTATCATTAGCACTGGTGTTTGCAGAACCCAAAATGGGAAGTATGACAAAAATGGGAACACACCATGGGGGTGCGCAACAGTTCCGAGTCGGTTTTTGTTGATCATCCCAGCACAGTTCCTCTTGATAAACCAAGCATGCAGTTGGCTTTAACTGTCACATAGACCCTATGCAAAAATGGCTGCCTTTAAATTATTCTTTTGTTCATATTCAAAATAGCCCAATTAACCTCGTTTTGAGACAAAATTCTAAAGAATTTGTTATCCCAAACGAGATTAGACGGGCTATTTACGAGGAATGCCGAAGGCATCCACGTCTTAAAACCGGCTGGAATCTTTTTTTTGTTGGTAGTCACAAATGTGCATACCCCACGGATATTGAATTAATCTCCGATCGGGTGGACTTATTTATATTCCCTACTTCCCTGCCCCGAGGAGAACTCCAATACTTTCCAAGCCATCACGATTTATCTCTGCTAGCGCGTTAGACCACTCGGCCACCGTGACACACTTCCGTCAGGTTGGTGAAAGCAAATATTTATAATAGAATCTTTCCGCCCGCCATGATTGTTTCAGTATTAAACTATTCGATAAAGTGGATAGATGGTTTTTCTTTGAGAAAGGCAAGCTTTCAAGGTAAGGAGAATTTTCTACGTTATTTCTAGATCTTGCTTCGTACTTGTGTGTTCCACTGTGAACATTATTATTTTGCATACAACGAATACTTCATTAGAAGCATTTTGCATAGAACGAATACGTACTCCAATATTTCTTGGGAACCAGTTTGTTCGCCGTTTTGACGTAGAGAGAAAATAAGAAAATATCTTTGAACAGCCAAACAAGATAAAAAATGAAATCAAGCTTAAAAAAAACGAATTAGCTATCGCCGTCACGGGGACTTCGCAGCCGTCTCCCATCCAAGTACTAACCTCATTCGGAGGAGCTTAACTTCAGCTGACACTTGGACTAGCATCAACGATTGTGATCTTTATGTTAAATTCGCACATAGATCTTATCGAACTTTATAACACTTGAAAGAAAAAAAAACGCACCAACAAAAACCAGTTGTTATGCCGTCATTTTGTCACAGATGTATCCTTTGTTTCGTGAGTTGTCAGTAAACACGCAAGGTATAACTTGATCACAGGCGGCCGCTAAAATCGATGTCACTTCCGATTTTGCGATTTTACTTGTATGACCAAAAGTACGATAGAAAAATTGAACTCTGATGGAACGTAACAAAAATCTCCCGAAATGTTTTTCGATAATGGCAAATTGTTTTATTCTCGATCGACACTTCCTAAAAGTTCCTTCTGCTCTCCTTAAATACTACATATTAATATATATTTACTTTTTCGTCAATATTTGTTTTGCATAAAGTAGGCTAGCAAAATCTGTACCTTGCTTTGTTCGCATTTTTGAGCGTTAAAATAGAATTTTTGGGCGTATGTTCCTGACAGCAAAAGTCGCATATTTTAACGTCCCCCATCCAGATACTAACCCCGCTGGAAAGGGGGAAAAAACTTCAGTAACATTGCTCTTGGAAAGGTGTCAGAAGCTCAGAGTACACGCTTAAGCTTGTGGTGAAAAAGAAGTTGTAAATGATCAACATATCGGCTTTGAAGCCAAATGTTTCTCGATTTCCTGTTATTTTCTTCAATCGTTCTGGGCTTAGTATTTTACTGAACCACATGTCTTCTTAGAGGGTATATAGCAAAGATGTCTACCATGGCACCGTAATGATTTACGATACCAAACAATGTCGTGTACTATTAGAGCTACATATTGTGCAAGGACTTGAATCTCCTGGAAAAAACAAAACGCCGCTCAGTTGACAGTTATGGAAAAAAACACTGTCAAGTTACTGCACTACCACACGCAATGCGTTCTAACTTTAAAAATATCCCGTTTCTCCTCAATTCTACCCCCCCCCCCCCCACCTCCATACTAAAAATCCCGTATCCCCACAATTTTGTTACCTAGTTATCCCGTATCCTGATCGCTTCTCGGGCTTTTGGCTAAGATTAGTTTCTTGGCCAAGGACTACGGTCAAGTACTATTGTACAACGTACGGTACTTTTTCAGTGCCGTAAGGGGCAGGCACAGAACAGTTTCGGCTGTTTGTCTGTTCTCTCGAAAACGATGACAAGGGTTTTTTGGGTTTTTTGTTCAGCTCGAGTGTAGAATCAGGACGAACTGTTGTAGTTTCTGATAACTATTTACTACTTGTAGCTTTTGTTGAATTTTGAATCGATGATAGAGAGAGTTTTGGCGATCTCAATCCGGACTGGACTACTGGATTTAAGGATTTTTCTTAACGAGATTTCAAGTTATTGTGGAACGTTTGGTACCAAGTTACTGAAATCAAGATTATGGAATTGTAAAATTAGAACTTTGGACTGGACTATACAACACGCAATTACGGAATTTTTGAGCATTGAGAGAAATAGAGCACGGATGTTGTCTTCTTGTCTTCGCCACGGCAAATTTATACAGTTTGCAAGGAACTAAACCAGGATTACAGAACCAGACGTCGATTACAGGGCCCGGTTGTTCAAAAGCCAATTACCTTAATCCAGGATTAGCGTAAACTTTTGTTTCATGTTTTCAACTTTTTGGTCACAGTTTCCTTTGCTTATTTTTGTTTTTCAAGATTGACTTCTTCTAATGTAAAGTTTTTCTGAATATCAGCCTTGAACAGCATTTGGGGGTAGAGGATAAAACTCGTTTTAAACCCAGTTTCTGAACAACTGGCCCAGGATGATAAGTTGTTGAACTGTGATTTGTAATAAGTTTTTCGGATGATTTAAGGCTGATCCTGTAATTTTTGGATGAAAGGAGTTAACGAAGCAAGTAAAACTGTAGGATTTGAATTAAGTCTCCTTCCAAAAAATAAATAAATAAAAGATCCCGTATCCTGATAACCTGCTAATAGCGCTTCGTTGTTTGCATTTGCAAATTTAGTAACATTAGTAATGAGTTTTTACAACAAAAAACTTTAAGTTATATTACAGATGTATCTTTCTAGTAATCTTTCGCCATTTTCCGAAGTCTACCTGTACTTGAAGTTCACTGTAACTGGACAATTTGTGTTAACTGTTTGCGCATTCCACGGATACGCCCTTGTAGGCGTCTTGTTTGAATATGAAAAGAATAATTTAAAGGCAGCCATTTTTGCATAGGGTCTATATCTCACATGATCAGGTTGTGTTAGGTCCTTTGTAACTTTATTATCCATCTAACCCTAACACTTCTGTTCGACTGGATCTTGAAGAAGTGAGGAGCGAAAAGGCGTTATCGCTCAAACGGTTGCATTCTGGCCACCTTGGCACACTCACATCCGCACAAAGGAAGATCAGAGTACTCCTCAAGAATCCTATGAACGTATGAAACACTGCGGAATGATTTCATGAACTCCCACAATCAATGTATGGAATTTGCCGAAGGCAAGGAAATGGAAATCTATGATTTACATTTTCAAGACCTTTCCTGAGAAAGGGATAATTTTGCGGCTGTTCAACACATTTTAACGCTTAAGTTATGGAAGATGTGAGGAGTCATGCACAGTCACGCACTCGTCAAGTTTTCGAAGCATAGCAAGAGATCAACTACTTCTTCAGTATGAGCATGAAAGCTTGAAGCTGCAATGGCCGAGTTAGCACTTAAATTCGCAGAACATGAAGAACAGAGGAAAATTGATAGTGAAATAAAATTTTTGAATTGCTGAGGAAACAACATGAGTTAGCAAGGATGAGAGAAATTGAAGAGCAGTTGAAAGGAACACTGAGACTGGTATCCTTGAAAATGAAAAGTGAACAAAGGCTAACTGAAGCAAGAAGAAATGCAGTCCTAATGGAATTGGAAGTTAGGGTTACAGAAAAACGGGAAGGTGAGACATCAGAAAACGATTCCTTGTATGTCTCAGAGCTACCCAGTGAAGCTCTTGTTGAATCTGCAAGATCAGTACCTGTCGCCTATGATCTAAACATTCAATCGACTGTAGTGTGGCAACGTGCACCACAGCAACTGAAATTACCTCTTTGAGCAATCCAGTGTAGTCAACGTTTACCACACCTCTGAACATCACAGCTCCACAAAACCCTGCTTATGCCACAGCCAACTACATCAACAACCCCACCAATTTCCACAGTGCTCGACCTATCACAGCCCGTCTTACCAGTGCCCTCACCTTGCGTGCAACACAGCCCAGCTCCTCCTGCCACCTCAAGCTCACTTCCTCTGTCTGTGTCGTCTGCCCAAAAAAAAGTCCTCACTATGGTTGCCTCAGCAATGAAGG
>NC_090884.1:19209291-19214291 GCF_036669925.1 Montipora capricornis | reverse complement strand
AGATCTTTCTTTTAGTACATGGGCAAAGCATGGAAAAACACCGGCGATGCATACGTTAAGACGGACCGTATGTAAGAAGTGTAAAATAGTATTACATGTATCTCATTCCGTGGGACCTTTGCCCTCTTCAGTTGTATTAAAAAATACATATGCTTCGAAGCTTTCTTGATGGCTTGATCAATATGCTCATTCCATGTGAGGTTGTTTGAGATCGTAACAGATAATCAACACATTCAAGCTTTGTTGTCTACTACAATGGGCGCGAGGTGTGCTTTGTGTTTTGCAAATGATATCCTCAGCTCTTTACATTTATCACTGTTTAATTTAACCTGGTTCTCAGATGACCACTGCGCTACAGTATTTGCAATTATTTGAGAATTGCTGCCGGCTCCCTTTGCAACGATCTCAAATGTGGTTGTATCGTCCACATACTTCCAGATGTTACCTACATTATTGATTTCTAAGTCGTTTATAAGCACTAAAAACAACCATGGACCTAGTTTAGTTCCCTGGGGGACTCTGGAGGGGACTGCACCCCACTCGGAGTAACACCCCTCTGACAGTTTGATTCTCTGGGAACGATCACTTAAGAAATCAATAATCCAGTTGGTTATTTCTATAGGAAGGTCTAATACAAGCTCTGTACAAGAATCCTATGATCTATAAGATCAAAAGCTTTCTGATAATCGAAGAGTGTGACCCTCACTGTAGCTCCAATGCTGTCACATCCCTGGGTCCAGTGGTGTAACATGTGAATGAGCGCCTGGGTTGTCAAAGACTTCACGACAGCACCGTACTGGCATGGGTCGAGGATTTTAAGGACAGCAGCTTTAACGTAGTCAGCTACGACGCACTCTTCTGTCACTAGACAGACAAGGATAGACAAGGAGTAAAAGAAATAATACTAATCCTATTTTGGGCATGGTATATTTCTCTCTATTTTGGGCATGGTATAGGTATATGATTCCTTTCATGTATAATTTCATTAGTTACGATTATGTGAGTAATTGGCTTAAAAGTGAGTGTAGTGTTTTCCAGTTATACCATGCCCAAATAGGATTAGAATTTCGCCTCTTTTTTTGTTATTACGCTTGAATAGCGTAATAAGGAAGTACATGATCAGTTCAAGGAAGTTCAGCGACGATTTGAGCCGTAATAACGTAAAAACGCAATGGGCCGAACCGTTTTTCTCAAGACAGCAAAGATATCAGCCGTAATAACGTAATAACGTAATGGCCGAACGCCTTTTCTCAAGACAGTGAAGATATCAGCGGTAATAACGTAATGGGCCAACGTTTTTTCGCAAGACAGCCATGATATGAGCCGTAATAACGTAATGGGGTAATGGGCTGAACCCTTTTCCTCGAGACAGCGATGATATCAGCCGTAATAACGTAATGGGCCGAACCCTTTTTCTCAAGACAGCGATGATATGAGCCGTAATAACGTAATGGGCCAACGATTTTGTAGGAAAGTTCTAAGACAGTGTGTGTTCGTAGCTGTTTGATGTGCATCTTCCCCGCTCCTAGAATCAATCGATTCTGTGGCACTACCAGCTTTCACGACATCATGCAAGGCGGTCGATTTCCCGCCAGTGATAAGTTACACACTTATCCATCCGGTTTATTGCCGTCTTTCATCCCTATCACCGTCGGCGGGTATTCGAAAGACGCTTGAACGCCAGCTTTCGGACCTCACACACCACTACCTGGTCCACAAAATACGGATGTCTCAACAACTCATCCTTGTTGAACGAAGAGCACAAGGCCATGTTTCACCGACAGTGCACTGCAGACAATAGGAAGGATACTGTGCCATAGAGCTTTGAGTGTTTGAACTTTGACTGCTCAGCTCATTGTGGTGATAGTAGATTCGTTCTGACGAAGGGCTAACGCTTGAAACGTCAGCTTTTAGAATCTCTGTAGGGTGGCCAATTTACATTATCAACTCTGTTGATAAAACCAAATTTTTGTATACTACTTCGCCACCGACGCAGCACCACAGTTTCTTTAAAAACTACCCCCTTTCGTGTAATTCCTCAGATTGTCATTTTACTGTTTGATCTTTCAATTCTGAATTATTTTCTTGTGGCCTTGAAGTTTAAACTCCTCTGCTTGATATTTTGGTGCTTGATCTTTGAATGCTAAATTTATTGTGGCCATAGAAATTAAATAATTGTTATTTGAGTTCTGCTTGTTATTTTCGTGTTTGATCTTGGACTGCTGAATTTTTCTGGCCATAAAAGTTTAATTAATGTTTATTGTTTGATCTTTGAGTTCTGAATTTATTGTGGCCTTACAAGTTTAATTCCTCTGATTGATGTTTTAGTGTTTTGATCTTTGACTGGGGAACTTATGGTGGCCATAGTAGTTTAATTGTTATGTTAGTTCTACTTGTTATTTTAGTGTCTGATCTTTGATTGTTGAATTTATTGTGGTCATCGAAGTTTAATTCCTGATTGCTATTTTAGCATTTGACCTCTGCTGAATTTGTTTTGGCCACAGAAGTCTAATTGTTATTTTAGTTCTGCTTCTTGTTTTTAATGTTTGACCTTTGACAGCTCAATTTATTCCTCTGATTGATATTTTGGTGTTTGATCTTGACTGCTGAATTAATTTTGGCCATAGAGGGCTACTGTCATTGTTATTTTAGTTCTGCTTGTTATTTTCTGTTTGACCTTTGACTGCTGAATTCATTGCGGCCATGGAAGTTTAATTCCTCTGATTGATATTTTAGTGTATGATCTTTGACTGCTGATTTACATGTTATTTTATTGTGGGCATAGAATTGTAATTGTTATTTTGGTTCTGCTTGTTATTCTAATGTTTAATCTTTGACATCTGAATTTATTGTGGCCTTTGAAGTTTAATTCCTCTGATTGATATGTTAGTGTTGTGATCTTTGACTTGTGAACCTACTGTGGCCATAGAAGTTTAATTCCTCTGCTTGTTATTTTAGAGTTTGAACTTGCACTGCTGAATTTATTGTGGCTATAGAGCCTTTGAGCCCTAAAACATAGGGACTTCCAAGAACACATGGAATAACTGCAGTTGTGGGACCAACACTGCGCAGGAAGAAACAGAAAATCATAAGAAGGTCAGGAATACAACACCTTGCCAGGGTAACCAGGCCTATCAGAAACAATTCCAACAATCAACACAACAATAGCCACATCCTGCATTTGCAGTTTAATGTTTTCGATGTGGTCATATCCACTATCACACCAAGAGTCCCAGAGAACCTGAGTTCCTTGATCAGTACTTCCTTGAATACCCAATCTCAGCAGGACCAGCTCCATTTTGTAACACATTGGATATTATTTTTTCTTTAATAGTCTGACAAGGTGCAAACTGTATTTATCAAATTATTTTTTTCTGTATGTAGTAACATAATACCGCTTTTACCTCAGGGTCTAGTGCCGCTGCATTATTTGAGGAATATGTTTCCACATATTTTTTTGCCACATCTAAAGTGTGGTTTTTTTGGTGGGTTTTCGTATCTGGCACAGCACAATCGCATAGCTTCATTGATACGGTATTCCTAGTATCTAATTTTCCGTCACACACAACATCCAGTTTGTAAGAATCATTCCTACTATAGACGTTCTTTGATGAGGTAATCTTTCTTGGATTCCTTTGCTCAGCAAGACTGACTGGCATACTGCCAATGAACTACAATATATTTTCAGATTGGAATCTCGAGTTAGTGGAGTCAGAATCAATCTGAATCCACACAGCTTATCAAAACACTTGAGCACTCGTTTTCAGGTACAAGGGGTAACAATGACTATTCTTAATTCTAGAAGTGCCACAGAAGCTAGTGAGGGGATATTATACCTCATCAGCTGTTTCTCAATTTTTAAATTTAATTTTGTTCGTCCTGGGAAAATACACTTTGTATTCCTGTGGGGATGAAAAGGCTAAATGCAATGGTATATTTTGGTTAGTTTGTGGTTGGTTCCTCACTGGGGAGAGCTCCTGTAATGTCTGTTATTTCTATCTATCGAGATTTCTTATTTTACTGTGGCTCGTCAATGCGGGAATGCTTTGCATTTGTAGGGATAAAGTGCTCCTCTCGTCACACTTTTGCTCCCATAGACTCGACACTTTGTACTCCTGGGATGTACTTATAGGCTAGTTGGGGCCCTTGGGAGGCCCATGATTGGTCACAGTCAACCCTAAGGGGAGACCCAACTCCCCCCCCCCCCATATATCGGTGTGTGCACCTTCCATATTTACCCAGGAATGGTCACAGTCGGCCCTGCGTAAGTGGCTGCAAGAATATCTCCCTCCTTCATAAGAGGAAAAGTAGGCACTAAAGAGACGCAAACCATGACCTGGTGCTGGTAGATAGAGACTATGGCCCTTTTCGGGTGATGAAAGTGTTTCCAAGTCAGGATGGCTTGTTCTTTGCAGCTGAAGTGAAGACCAGCTCCACAATACTTGTACACCCTATTTGAAAGTTGCGCCTACTTGAGGAATCAAAGTGACTGTTGTCTTTCTTTGTACTCTTTTGTATTACAGACACTTTAGGTAGCTAGTTCAAACGGGGGACGATGTTGAGGTCTGCACTCAACAATAATTTAGTTCATGTCAGCAGTCTCCTTAATTTGCATGCAGGACTTTTCGTTTTTTGCACCATAAAAAGAAAGAAAATCCTCCCAGGGCTTTTTTTGCCTTTCAAGTTAAGGCGGTCTTTTCAACCATTTGTAAAGTGACTTTGTTCCCTTGAACATTTTGCAGTATCCGTCAATACTTGGTATGAAATGCTGAAATTCATTTATTATTGTATTCCGTTTTGGTGTTAGTTTCATTGATCGTTTGTTTTTTTGACCTGTGTAGCTACTGCTTGTTTGTAATAAGTATTGTTTTCTTTCAGAACAAAAGGAAGTACACACATACATATCTTTATTTGGTTAAGCAGGTTAATAAAAGAGCAGCCAAAGGCTGATGTGGACCTGCTTAAGGACGGTGCCTACTAATTAAGGATATTTTTGCCCC
>NC_090884.1:19191791-19199291 GCF_036669925.1 Montipora capricornis | reverse complement strand
AAAACTGCAGAATCTGTAGGCTCAAATGCCACTGCCTGCGTCCTTGTTAGGAAGACTTGAAAACCGCATCTTCTTTTCTGTTGTGGTGTGCTAATTATCTGGTTGCTGTCATTGCTGGCAAGACATTCTTGCACTGCAAGTCGGCTATTTAAGTTGGTGAGGCGCTCACAGCAAAAAGGGTGTTATAGACTGAATGTGATTTACTGCAAGGCATTTTTTTGGCCACCTGTTATGTACAAAGGGAAGGCAAAAGGTAAGTTGGTAGTGAATTGATAATTTTGACACAGTGGCTTGGAAGACAGTAATCTTCGCATTTCATACAAGAGAACCAGTAATTTATTCATTCAAATACAACTAAATTAGCTTACTTTTTAGCATACCAAATGGAATATTGAAGCGCAATCGAGTCGGTTGTTTAAACATGTTAAAAATCTGTTTAAATGCATACAAAATGCGTTTCCACGCTTTTCGATGAAAGCAATTAAACGCATTAAAACGTTCTTTTTTAAATTCACCTTAATCACCCTTGAAAAGTTGCACAAGTCATTTATGTACAGCAAAAAAAGTAGCGGACCTTAAGTATCGAGCCTTGGGGGACTCCACACATTATATTATTTCGTAAGATTCCGAATGGTAACCATTAAAATTCACATATTAGTTCACTATAGTCCGCTACTGGGCATTCATTGCAATCATTGTATGAATTAAAAAATTAAATAAGACAATAAATATATCTTAGCAACCAGGCTGGCGAGTAAGTGTGAAAATTTAGTCACCAGTGAATAAAATCCAGTCACAACGTCGGGCACTAAATGTATCTCCACATCTGGCTCCAAGATGGGGAGGTGGTTTAAATTACACAGCAAAGTAAGCCTTTTTTACATTCATTAACTCTAATGGGATGAAAGAATGTCAAAATTGCTTAAAAATCAAAGGAATGCACTGTCCCACTTTAAAATGGTAGCGATAAAAATGTGCTTTCAATCCTTAAGTGGCATTGAAACATTTAAAAACGTTGATGCAAACTTAATAACGAAAGTTGTGCATGCACATTACAACAATAAGGAACAAGCGTGACCCTGATATGTTATGAAGATGATATGGTTGGTTTATGGTCACCTCGCCACCAGGAAGACTCGCCACCAGTAGACTCGCCACCAAGGCATCGCCATCTCGTATTGCTTTGGTGACTCTAGTCAGAGCTATTATAGCACTCACTAGCACAGTAATAGTGTGGCATGGTTTCTATCGGTTAGCTTTCAATTATCTGTTAGGATTAGCTTCGGTAGTGTAGAGGTCAAGTGCGATTCCTCGCAAATCATTGAACCGAGTTCGACATCGTTCCATCAACTTTTTAAATTTTTTGTTTCTAGTCCTAGATTAAGTATTTTTTCCTCAATTACAAATGACAAACTTAACAGTGAAATTTTCTCGTCCAAGTGGCATCCCTTGTTTACGAAAGGGACAATTGCATCACCGCTGAGCGTATGAATGGTGAAAAAGTGTTGACGGGCCTGCGCGACTGCTGCCGTTCGCAAACGATTCTAAAATCTGTGCCTTCAAAGTTTAGCTCTGACTTAAGTGTCTTTTAACAACTTTCCTTTGGGATATGATAGTATGGGTGGCTCTTCAAATACTTCTCTAAGGTGCGGTTGGTTTTGAAAAAGGTGCCATTTCCCCATTAATATATTCTTGAGATTAGGTAAAGCTGGGTGGTATTGTGTGACAAAAGGCAATATTTTCTTTTTTTGTGCTGTTGTCTTTGTTTTCAAGAGACCTCTCTCTATCCGTGAAGTTAACTTCAAATAATGATGATGATGTCTTTAATAAACCATAAGATAAAAAGTACATATCCTATGTTACATAAATGAGAACTGTGTAATGAATTTACAATAATATGCTGTAGCTAAAAGTGAATTATGTAATTATAACAGGTTGTGTTAAAAAATGAGTCTATTTACAAATGTGTTCTTGAAATGTTCGGTGTTAATCTTTGGGCGGAGGCAAACCATGCAACATAAATTATGTTGCTGGGGCCAGTTCCTGAAAGGTGTAATAACTCTATTCCAGGAAGAAATGTGCTGGAATAAGGCATATTTATCCCTGGAATAGAGTTATTACACCTTTCAGGAACCGGTCCCTGGGGTTAAGGCTTCGGCAGAATTTCATTTAACGGATGATAGGTTAGAGCCAGAGCTTTACTAAATAATTTCTTGTCCTGCGTATACATGATATCCTTGGCATTCAATGGAACTGAAATGTAACGCCGCTTGTAAGTTCTGTACTGTGTTTAGATCACGTTCATGCACACCATACATTGAAAGGCAATAAGTTAACTTAGACAATACAATTGTCTTAAAAAGGAGGTCTATTTCATTCTGGTCACATTGACAGTTCCTTTCTCAAAGTTCTTAATATATGGAGGCCCTTGTTAGCCTTAGCTAGTTTGACCTTAACATGAGAACAAAACTTACAATCACTCTGAAGTGTGACACCAAGTAAGCACAATTCACTATGTTGTGGGATGCAATTGACTGGATTGTAAGTGTCCTTGTTCGATTTCTTTCTAATTACGAGCTCTTTGCATTTACTAGGATTACATGACATACAGTTATCTCGCGACCAATTTAAAAACTCGTTTACTAAGGCTACAGAGGTGTCAGTATTGCCTAGTACCGGTGCAACAATTGTCGAATCATCAGTATATTTGAATAATGCAGGGAAGCCATCATATGTAATTTCAAGATCGTTAAGAAATATATTAAAGAGGTGGGGGCCACTAACGCTACCTTGCGTGGTACCCTTATTGACGGCTTTCCACCTACAGTGATAGTGACCAGACAAAATGCGTTGCTGTCTAGCGGATAAAAACTGTGATACCAATTAACAAGATATGGCGATACATGTAATTGTTTAAGCTTGCTGGACAAAAGATTGTGTTTCACCAAGTCAAATGCTTTGGAAAAGTCCATGGTAAAGAGTCGCACAGCTTTACAGTTATTGTCATCTAGGTATTTGCAAATATGGTGCTGAATAGTTAAGAGCGCAGATGTGCAGTTCCCACCCTCTCTGTACGCGAATTGACTACTGCTCAGGTGATCCTCCATGACACGTCTGACATGTGTGTTGTATACAACCCTTTCAAGAGCTCTAGCGATCACCGGTGTTACACTGATTCCATGGAAATCACAGTTCTCCTTAGGTACATCAACCTTAGCTAATGGACTGATTTTCACTCTTTTCCAAGATTTTGGCCAGGAATGAGTTGACAGGGAAAGATTCCACACATAAGAGATAACCGGGGTTAGTAGTTCCGCGTGTTCTTTTAAAAGCCAAAAAGGAATTTCGTCCGGGCTGGTTGCCGTTTTCTTCATATTAGACAGAGTGTTCCAAACGAGTCCCAGAGGGATTGTTGGCCTTGACATCTGGATCACTGTGAATATCAACTGGTCGAATTAGTTAGTGTCGCTGCATAGATTGCCAAAGTACTCGTTTAACTGGTCAAGTGATTCACGATCTAAGGTAATACAAGCTGATCTAAGGTAATACGGGCTAGATAGGAATTTTTCTGAAAATTTATTTCGGTATCCTCTATTTGTTAGACGTGTTTTGAAACTCTGCATGTTATTATTAAACGTCACGACTGACGAATTTCTTCTTAGGAGGTGTAGCGCTTCTCCTTTTATGAATCCTTTCTTAACGCCTGGTGGATGGCATGAATAAAAATTCGTGTATTGAAAGGTCTCTGTCCGTTTGTAATGTGTTTGCACATCAAGGGTGGATTCTCTATTGAATCTCTCGCCTTTGTACACTTTTGTGTCTAAGAATGTAATTTCTGAGTCTCACATTTCAGCCGTAAATTTGATTGTATCGTGGTAGTTGTTTGCCCTTTGCACAAAATTTTCTATATTGACTTCAGTTGTGTGCCACACACAGAAGACATCGTCAATGTATCTCTTCCAAACTAGCAGTTAATTTTGCTCTTGCTGATAATGCCTTTTTCTATTTTTGCCATGAAAACATTAGCAAAAGCCACGGCCATTTTGGTTCCCATTGCCGTTCCATGGGTTTGCAAATAATGTCGCCCATTGAATTGGAACGAATTCTCTTGAAGTATCAGGCAAAGCATTTGCCTCAAGAACTTAGTAGGGATTGGTAAATGGTTTTGATAGTCTTCGTACGCTTTGCATACAGTAGTGACCCTTCCTCTTGAGGTGTATTTGTGTATAAGCTAGTTACGTCCATTGAGGCAAGGATTGCGTTCTTTGGCAGTTTCGTTTTCTCGATGAAGTTTATAAAGTCTGTTGAATCTTTCAGATAAGATTCTTGTTGTTGCGCTATCGGCTGTATGAAGCGGTCAACGAAGCTTGAAATTCTTTCTGTAGGGCCGTCACACCCAGATATTATAGGTCTACCTACTAGTGTAGGCTTGTGAATCTTTGTTAGTGTATAGAATTCTGGAATTCTCGGTGGGTTTGGTGTCATTTCGTCAATGTGGCTTTCTGTGAGCATACACGTTATTATTTTTTATTTTCTCAGCTGTTTCGTCAGCCATCGGTTTATCAAAGGGCTTGTAGTTGTCAAGATCGTTCAACAGAACTTGCCCCTCTGTTATTTTTTCTTTTGTGCTCATTATTACGGTTGTGGTTCCTTTGTCGGCTTTCTTCACAATGATAGTTTTGTCACGTAATAGGTCCTTCAATGCACGCTTTTCACTGGGTGATAGGTTGTCCTTCGGCCTCTTTATAGGAATGTTTGCTAGTTCAAATTTTACCTCTTCTAGGTGTAGTGTATGTCCATATTTGGTATTTCCTTATTTGGAAGTGAACATGTGCTTAGCGAGAGAGGACACCATTTTTTATGTCGGATTAAAACTGTTGTGTTGTTAAATCCGTAAACGCTACACTAGGAAGGTTTCTAAGGCCACTGATTGTTGGACTGGTGGTTCCCACGTTGATTTAACGTAGAATGGGTGTTGTTTGTTTTCTTTCCTGTGAAAGATGTATTGGGAGGCGCATTCGTCTTGCGAAAAGGTTAAAATCTCTTGAGAGGTTGTGCCTTATTAAGTCTTCATTTGTCACGGGTGTTGGAATAAACTTTAGACCCCTTGATAACAGGGTTATCTGTTTATCTGTAAATTGTTTATCTGATAGGTTCTTGATATGCTGTATGCGTGACTCAATTGCTTTTTGAAAGCGCTTTTTATCTTTCTCCCTTTTTCTATGTTTCCTTTTGCGATTTTGTAACGTTTTATTTGGGTTGGTTTGACCATTGTTTCTCGTTTCTGAGGAGGCAGAGAATGCACACATATAAGATTTAACTTCTTTATTGTTTGCTTGTGCCCTCAGATTTACAAGAAACTTGTCGACCTCATTAAGTTTAGCTTTCAATTCCACAGCTAATTTGTTAACATCACTCTGTTTTGAGCTATTTGAATCTGTAGCCACTGGTTTTACATTCTTGTTAGATTCTCTTTTTCGTGTTTTGGCTTGTTCTAGTTTTGTTAGGGTTTTCTGTTGTCATCTCGAGGTCGTTTAGTTCCTCTTGCTTGGTTGTCACTTGTTTTGTTGATGTTGCTTTCTTTGCCTTTGTGTGGCATGATCTTTCTAGTCTCTTTGGTTGTGGGAGCTTGAGCGCAAGGGATTTCATCCTCGTTCTCAGAAAAATCAGTATCTCGTTCTCTTTGAACTTTTTCTTCGGCCTCGTTGAGTTCATCTGTGTCGCATATTTCCATGTCTGAAATATCTCCTTCAAGCAGGCCGTCTGTTGTGAGTGTAGTTGCTGCCATTTGGGTATATATGCCGAGGCAAGACTGCAGTTTCCATTCTCTGTCAATCTCGTCAGTTGCCGTTAGAAATCTCCAAATGCCTCAATGGATGTAACTAGCTTATACACAAATATACCTCAAGAGGAAGGGATCACTACTGTATGCAAACCAGGGTTCTATCTAGGGTATTTGAGGGGTAGAAGCTTCCCCCCCAAAAATATTGTTATCATTACAGTATATAAGTAACTATACCGGAAAAATCATCCAGACGCAACGAGATCAGTGCACATGAACTTGGCAAAGGTAGCTGCGATTGTAAATGAATTACCGGTGACAACAGCCACTGTTGAGCGTTCCTTCAGCGCCATGAAGCTAATTAAAACAAGGCTCCGCAGTAGGCTCGATGCGGATGCACTTAAACACACCATGCGCATTTGCATCAAAGGTCAGTGGTTGATCATTACAAAAGTGTAAAGAAGCGGAAACTGGCTTTGTAATTCAATTCAATTTCAATTCAACTTTTTAAAGAAGGAAAGTACATTTAGATCCTGAATTGATCAGGGAGATTTTCCAAAGATCAATTGCCATGATTTGTTTACCAGTATTTTTCACACTCGATTAGACGCATTGTCAGTTAACAGTCGCATATACCGAGGTCAGTTTTTATTTACAGGTTTACAGTTATCTAGAATTTTGCAGTAGTTACGAGCATTGGTAAGAAATGGGAAAGTGCCGTTGTTGAGTTTCTTTATTTTATTCACGTACTAACAAGTCAACGAGTATGTATAAATATTTGTGGAATTAGACGTGTCGGGTAACTCTTCTGTTCACGTTCGAAAAATTGGAGCTCAGTTTAACATTGTCAGAACGTGATCACGACTAAAAAATAAAATAAAATGCTACTGTAACATTTCTCAAAATTGTGTCTCAAAATGCACCAGATTGCATCTCAGCACATATTCATTTCAAAAAATTTCCTGGCGAGCATGCCCCCGGACCCCCCTAGGAAGCTCGTGGCCTTCTCCCCCAAACGATAAATCCTAGATAGAACCCTGCAAACCGTATGAAGACTTCTATCAAAACCATTTACCAATCCCTCCTTGGTTTTGGAGGCAAATGCTTTGCCTGATACTTAAAAGAGAATTCGTTCCAATTCAATGGGCGACATTATTTAACACACGGAACGGCAATGGGAACCAAAACAGCCTTGTCTTTTGCTAATGTTTTCATGGCAAAAATAGAAAGAGGCATTATCAGCAAGAGCAAAATTAAACCGCTAGTTTGGCACACAACTGAAGTCAATATAGAAAATTTTGTGCAAAGGGCAAACAACTACCACGATACAATCAAATTTACTGCTGAAATATCAGACTCAGAAATTACATTCTTAGACACAAAAGTGTACAAAGGCGAGAGATTCAATAGACAATCCACCCTTGATGTGCAAACACATTACAAACGGACAGAGACCTTTCAATACACAAAATTTTATTCATGCCATCCACCAGGCGTTAAGAAACGATTCATAAAAGGAGAAGCGCTACGCCTTCTAAGAACAAATTTGTCAGTCGTGACGTTTAATTATAATAACATGCAGAGTTTCAAAACACGTCTAAAGAATAGAGGATACCAAAATAAATTTTCAGAAAAATTCCTATCTGAAGTTAACTTCACGGATAGAGAGAGGTCACTTGAAAACAAAGACAACAGCACAAAAAAGAAAATATTGCCTT
>NC_090884.1:19166791-19186791 GCF_036669925.1 Montipora capricornis | reverse complement strand
AATGCAAAATTGCATCTTTTTCGTCCAAACTGCAGCGTTAAGTTTATCTCCTTTGTTCAACTCGTTCAACGTATCACGTCTGTGGCCCGTAGTAATGAAGCGCTAATTAAATCAGGATACAAGCAAGCTTTGTAGTTCCATTCAGTAGTACTATAACCCACCTGTTTGGGCTTTAATATTTTCTGAAGAAAAAAGATATTATCGGTCTCTTTAAATGCAACCACAACATCTGTCGTGACACTACTTGAGAGTCGTTTTGAACCTTTAAGAAATTTGGAATATAATTAAAGCTAAGTCTAACACGAATAGCAGTCACTCCTTTAGTCTATATGCAAAGTGTCTGGATAAATTCACTTACAAAAAACGCTTACCTGGCTTCACTTTTACAGACATTCCCCTTTCCTACAATCCCTTAGAAGTGAAGTAACATTATAAACTTTAGCCCCAGCGATAAATTGGTCGCAAGTGCGTCATTGTGAGTTAGATATACACAGGTCGATTAATATACCGTACGTGACGAGGTCATTGTAGTTTGCTGGCTATGACTGACTTGGAATTAAGTTGTTTTCTCGTGCAGATTCGTCTCCTTGATATTGCAGAGAACTTGTATGAGAACCTCAATGGCATGACTGAATATTTACGCAAACGGGTGAATTTTCGGCGGTGACGTGGACATATCACAAATCGTCTTTAATTCATCTTTTGTGACGCCAGACAAGCCAGCTTGGTTAAGAATTAACTTCCATTCAGGAAAATTGTCAACTCTGTGTGACGCAGTCAGTTTATTACCAGCAGCGCCCACTTTGACTAGCAGGGCGTAACATCTCGATCTAATGTCGCTAATGGGAGAGTCACAGCAGGCTCTGACGGCTTGTTATCTCGTGCCCCACATATATCAACTACTTTCCAAAAGGTGCACCGTATACTCGTGGTTTTGATTTTCCAAGGGACTAAATTGTGAAATCCAGACTTTCGCCACTCTGCCTTTCAAAAGCACTCAAATGGACTCAAATGAAACAAATTCGCTTACACACTGAATAGATTTAATTAGTTTAATTAATAGATCGCAGATAGTTTCTTTTTTCGCAAATAAACAAAGCAGCCGGCAAGGTGTCCACTTTGTTTTGAAAGTGCTGGCCATTTATTTCTTCCCCAATGCATTTTGTGTATTTAGGACAGATTAAAGTCCACATTACATTCGGAATCTACACAAAAAGGAACTTGCATAGCGCGTTGGCGGGCTAGACTCTGCATCGGGCGGTCCTGGGGCCCGTTTCTCGAAAGTCCCGAAACTTTACGGGCCATTTTCGGGTGTCACAATTCCCTTTGTATCTCAAGAACGGAGAGGACTTAAGTCGTCAAACTTCACAGTCATTTTTCTTTTTGTTACCTTGAAAACACGTTAAAAGATCGGCTTTCTAAAACAAGTGGTTGGCAGTTTCACAAATGGCTTTTCGCGCCCGAAAAGTTTTCGGGACTTTCGAGAAACGGGCCCCAAGTTACTAGGGCGTTGACATGTCGTCTTGGGAAGGCAATTTTCTTTAACAGTGCCTCTCTCCGCCCAGATGTATAAATGGGCACCAGTGATTATTATCCTGTCCAGGAAAGTAGAGCAGTAACCAATTTAAGCTCCAGCAGGTACGAGCGGGCACTAGGCCTTGTGACGACTTACCTTATCACCTACAGCATGCATAATGGCCCTCCAGGGCGATTACCGCCTAGGTTGCTTCTTATTACCGAAACCAGAGTTAAGGGTCAGCAATTCAGTGTGAGTTCATAAAGACTTACTTTTTCATGTGATCTACAGCTACGGGTGCCATAAAAAACCCCCAAGTCCTTAAGGGCTCCAAGAAAGCTGAAATATTTTATTTCCAAAGTTGCCAAAACAGTAGTCTTTGCCGGAAGGATAACCCACTCCATCCCTGTCCTATCTTTGGATATATATGCAGTATGGATGCCACCATGGATCTGTGCTGTTTGAGAAAGCGACAAAAGGAAAATACTGATAGAGAAAGGGAAAGAGTGCCTGTGAGTAATCTTCTAGCAATTTAGCGGATTGGCGGCGAAAACGGACCGTGTTGGACGTCCTTATCAATCATTTACAACATACGTGAGCCATTTACACTGGGGCACTGGGTATGAATAAATATTCAGTAAACAAATCATGCCATTGAGGTTCTCATACAAGTTTTATCATAATCATTCTCTGCAAAATCAAGGAGACGAATCTGCACGGGAAAACAACTGAATTCCAAGTCAGTCATAGCCAACAAACTACATTGTTATACTTCCCAACTCAAATACGTTTTCTGATTGGAGGAGAACGTGGCACGTGTCATTGGTCAAAACTTCATGACGCCCTAGGGCGAACAAAACTTCATGACGCCCTTGGGCAACAACAACTTGAACTTTCGACTCACACGTGATCAGGTCGTGCACCTTTGAAACGGCGGCAAATCTGTACGCCAGCCGACGTCAAGCAAATAATTTTTATCTGTGTATTCTTCTATTTTGAGTTGGGAGGTATAACAAAACACTTAATGACCTCTTCACGTACGGTATATTAATCGACCTGTGTATATCTAACTCACAACGACGCACATGCGACCAATTTATCGCTGGGGCTAAAGTTTCTAATGTTACCTCACTTTTAAGGGATTGTAGGAAAGGGGCATGTCTGTAAAAGTGAAGCCAGGTAAGCGTGAATTTATCCAGACACTTTGCAAATAGACTGGAAGAGTGACTGCAATTTGTGTTAGACAATTAGCTTTAATTATATTCCAAATTTCTTAAAGGTTCAAAACGATTCTCAAGTAGTGCCACGACAGATGTTGTGGTTGCTTTTAAAGAGACCGATAAGATCTTTTTTCTTCAGAAAATATTAAAGCCCAAACAGGTGGGTTATAGTACTACTGAATGGAACTACAAAGCTTGCTTGTATCCTGATTTAATTAGCGCTTCATTACTACGGGCCACAGACGTGATACGTTGAACGAGTTGAACAAAGGAGATAAACTTAACGCTGCAGTTTGGACGAAAAAGATGCAATTTTGCATTGTGATTTACCGGCAAGAGATGTGTTGTTAGGTAAATAAAGAGTTTTCGCAGCGGCTCTATTGTCCGTAATTTTCAAGACTTCTTCCAAGAAATTTATAACCGCTGTCGGACCACTACCTGATCGGTCCTAAAACAATCACATAAAAATTTCTTATTAACGGCAAGTCTTTTCGGTGACAATTAACTTCAGAGTCTCTTTTAACCATAACTTGGAAGGAAAAAAGATAATCGAAATTAAATGGCTGATTTTTGCAGACACGCTTTGTTGAGACTTTAACCGGAAGGGGCCTGGTTAGCCATCTTCTCGTAAGTTTTTTTCTTAGTAAAAAGCCTCAACCTTAGTATTTTTTTCTTGATATTACTAAACTAAGGGCTGAACTTTGAAGGGATACTAAGACCTCAAGATATAAAACATGGGCGTGTAAAATATTTGGTCTGAAAAACAGGCCATTTCCGGTTGCTTCCCATATGCTTCAAATATGACCAAGTTGTGATAACAGCCACAGGCTAGCGAAATATTTCCATGAGCTAATGTTCTCACCCATAGAAGCCTAAGGATAGGGCTTTACAAAGATGTTTTGTTTTTGCCTGAAATGAATTTCATGTTGCTAAAAAAGCGATTTAAAAGTGGCCAAAATTGCAATGAAAATCAGCGTCTGGGGACCCCTGAGGGGCTGATATCCAGAACTCGGCTAAAAAAAAAGTCGTTGAAGCTGAAACTTTGGCATATTACATAAGTCGACATAAGTACTTTGTGTACCAATTTTAAGCGAAATCGGCCGACCTTCATTTCCAAGTCTGCCCCGGTCTCTCAGGCAGAAGCTCTTAAAACTACAGCGTTGAAAAGTAAAGTAAACGGGAGTTTGTTTCTCTTTCAAAGCAGCGCTTGCACACGTTGTAACTAATGCAGTTTGTGTTATTGTGTGATCGGGATCGATCTTATTGCTCGTCTTCTTCCTCGCTGTCTGTCTTGAATTCGACGTCCATTTCCTCGTCTTCATTTTTCTGTCTTCTGGAATATTCTCGTCGAGGACTGCATCATCTTCGGTGCCGTAGAGTGTGTTTATATAGAGGTTCCACAAGGAAGGAACGAAGAGTCTGGGAACGAAATTGCACCATCTGTTGACAACACCGTGGCAAAACGTTTGTGCATGCGTAATCTTTGGCATTTCCGGTTTGCACGTTGTTCAGGTGAATTTTGTTGTTCGCTTTGCGGAGAATCAGCAGCAGCCACAGATGAAAGAAAAAAGGACCACAAATTCAAAAAACATATAAAGACAATAGCTCGTTTCAATTACTGGTCCTGGAAATGTTCGTTGGACCTTTTAAGAGATGCTCCGCGGTGGCCGCCAGTACTGATTAAATTAGTTCATGTTGTTGATTTTTGCTTTTTTTTTTTTCTTCAATTTGTTGCCTGGACTACTACAAGATTAAATTCGTAAAGGTTTTTTTTATGGTCACAGAGAAGACCCTTAAGTCTATTCGTTGTTTATCGATTTTATTTAGCTTATAATACTACGAATTTCATGATGGCAATGTTTGCTTGAGACGTTAATTCTTGATTTCAACTTGTAGAGCTGAGAAGCTCAATTAAATCTCAAGCTACATGTAAAAGTCAAGTGCCTACATGAAAATGAAAATGTTTGGTTTGGAAATACATAATATTTTCAATTTTACTTCCAATAAAGGTGTGGTTGACTAGGGCCCTCTTTGCGATATTTGGTGATCAAGATCAATGATCCAAAATCACTTAGGTAATATATGGCATCATCTTTCCCAGAGTGGATTGTATCAGGTCCTTTGCAATACCACAATCCAAGTGATCATAGATATTTGATCAGGATCCATACCAATTCCCGAAGGAACACACCCAGCAACTGACACTGTGTAAATGGTTTAGTCATCTTTTCTTCAAGTTGGTCTCCTTTGACACAAACTTTGCAGAATTACATGTATTAAAATCTAACTGTATCTGTTTCTGGTTAAAAAAACAATACATTTTTGCTGCAAACCTATGTAACAAACCTATGTAACCTATGCAAACCTATGTATGTCAACCCTTTACATGTAATAATTATATGTGAGGGATTGATAGTATAAACATCTTATCTAAGATTTTGAAGAAAAAAATATAATTATTATAATTTATTATTTTTAAGTATAAACAGATACAGTTAATTTATTGGATGTGTCAGCCATGATACTACTCCTTTAATAGTTTACAAAAGTGAGGGAACAAAATTAAGGTGAGGAGACAATTGCTGCTTAACAAAAATAAGTAGTTCCTCTACTTTATCAATACTGATTATGCCAACCATGGCACCAAGTTGACCGTGTAAGTGGCTGTCCATGACTATTATGTTGTTGCTTTGTCCAACCAGGCTGATGGTCATGCCATTCAGGATTACAACGGCAGCAAGATTGTCTTCTTTAGTGAGCCGTTCTAAATAAAATGCCAGAGAACTTTGAGGTACCACTGGATTTTAATTCAGGATGGATAGGTCAAAGGAGTCTTCAAGTTGTACATAATTTGCCAGTAATAAGAGTCAGAAAAGGAGTTGCCTCTTGGTCACTGAAGTATTGTCCTATTTGTGTGGTAACACTGTCATAGATGTGGTTTCCAAGTGAAATACAGTTAATACATGTATTGGCTTAATGAAAGAGCAGACTTGTGGAGAAAATAAAATTTGGCCAGCAGTAAAGCAATGAATGTACATGCATTTGAACCATTTCTTCCGTAAAGAGCAGACTGTGAAAATTGAGATGGAAAGAACCAGGTAATAGAAGTTCAAAAGGCCATTTTTAAAATGGGAAAGAGGGGTGGTGGCATTGCGAGGAGAATTAGATGAATGATGTTATCCTTGTGCTGAGGATTGTTGCTGTGTTTGAGTTGGCTGTTGAACTACAAATGAGTCCAGGGTTTGGTCAATTTTCATTTGCCATGCTTCTGTTTGGTAGCAGGTTGATGCTTCCTCATTGTGAACGGTGATTGGCAGCTCATCCGCATCATCAGAGTTCGGAGTGGCATTTGTTGTTGTTGATTGTACTGGTGATTGCTTAGTTGGTTCCAGTAATGATTCATTAAAAGAATTGGACAACGTTTTCATTTCATTGAGGAGAGGTTTTGAACATATAGGACAGTGATCATGGACCATTTGCATGCAAGATTGGTGGATTGTGTGAAAACAGGATAGACTGATTGCTTTCTCAGATGCACCTGCAGAACAATCTTTGAAGTCACAGAGTTTTGATGCTTCTGGTAAAGTGTTTAAGCTATCAATGTTTTGTCTCTGAAAAGGATATGCCAAAGGCAGTGCCTTACTGGTGATATCAACATTGAATGTTTCTAGATGACACTTCCGTTCCCCAACAGGTTTCCCTCTTGCATTTGTTTTACGTGGAACCTAAAAGATTAAGAGTAATAGTTTTGTAACATAATTTAACAGTACAGTATACAATGTAATTATGTACATGCATGTATCATTTACTTTCTGACTTCGGCAGGAGATCAGAACTGCAGCATTTTGCTGCAAGGTTATTGCATCAGATGCATAGGAACTACATTGGTATTAAGATGTTTGAAAATGCTCATGAGCAGTGTTTCAAAATTACCCTGTCACAGGTCTTTGTATCAACAGAACATGTCCAATGTGTAGTTCCTTGGTATGTTGATTGATTTCATTTTAATAATTATTGTAATGTAACTTATTGAGTAGTAGTAGTAGTACTGAAAAGCCCCCATGGGGAGTACTAATAAATTTGTATTTTATTGTATTGTAGTTTCTGACAATATGGATACTTCCAAACAGAAAGTATTTTTTTTCTAAGAGCCCAACCCCTCTGGACATTCCAAGCAAGCTTCATACTGTACATTTCTTTAAATTCTTTGATCTTACAGAACCCACCACCCCCAGGAAATTCCAATCTCTCTTATTGCCTGTTTTGGTTCACGTACTTTACTAAATTTGGCTGCTGCATTGTTACCTGGCTTAATTTGTTGACTTTTTTCATGGTGTTGGAAATCTAATTAACAATCATTACATGTCTATATTGTATTTCAATGTAATATATATTTTACCAAGCTTGACTTTCCGATATTCTGGCCTTCTCTCTTGATGATTTCAAGCAAACTCTCTGCCGTTTTTCCAACCACTACCTCAAGACTTTTCTCTGACATTCCCCTGCTATAGGGCTTCACAAATTGGGCCATGAACGCTTGGCTTGACTTAGACATAGCTAAAGTTATTGCCTTCTTATGTATTTTCGTCTGCACAGTTGTGGGCTTGGATTGCTGCTCTTAGTACACTATGCCATATTTCGACTTCCTTTTCAGTGATGAGAGACATCCAGTGTTCTTTGCGGGAATAGTAGCTGGTGAAATTGAAGTTTTGATGGTAAATATCACTTAGCATAGACAGGGTTGATCTGTCATAATGATGACGTCTCCAGATAATAAAAAGCAAAGCAAATCTTAACATGAGCTTAGGTTCCCTGACCCGAATATAACTGGATAGTGAAACAAAGATAGGGGAATAACTTCATCCAGTAGGTGCAATATGCATGCAAACTCAATGTCCTTGCACAGTTAGAATTTCTGAAGGACTTTGGTTCTCAGTTGTAGCCATCCCATAGCATTTAATAATAAGTTTATCTAAAATGGTTTAGGTTTATGTGGACGCTCAGATCCAAAAATTTTGACAAAATTATTGGTACAATTTTCTGGGTTTGGTCTTAAAAAAAATTACTTTGTCAAGTGGCATAAAGTGCCTGTTTTACAGTCTGTAAAGATATTATTTTTCCTTAAATTCGTTTGGCAATTAATTTTTCCCAACTTCCGTGACTTCCTTTTTTCTTTCTAAAATATACCAATTTTAGACTGAACCGCCTGAGGTAGAATTTTGCTACCTGCACCCAAACAATGAATATTAGCGAAGCAATTGTCCGCACTGTACTGTATTCAAGAAGAGTAAAATAAAAATGTGAGGTACATTAAATGCAAATGACACTCCAAAATAGTATGAGATAATTTTATGAGTACCTTTTGAAGTTTGTCATCTGAAGTTTGTTTATTTCCATCCTAGTGGAGAACCATACATGGGTAAGACTTGGGATCATTTAACACGAAATATAATCAACTATTGAATGTAAATTGAATTTTTTGGTACCATGTCTATTTCGCCGCAAATTTTACAAAGTTTGATAAACAACTTGTTTATTGTTGCAACAAAAATCTTTGAAAGAGTATGCTTTCCTTTTCCCCAATTTCATTTAATTTGCTGGTAAGGAGATTCCAAAAATCCTAGCAGCAATCCAAGGCAGTGTGAACTTGCGTGTCAATTATAATTAACCGATCTCTAATTATTAACTGACCTGTTCAGTAGTTCTTAACACAGGTGGCTTCTAGTCAGGATGCGAGGTAAACATTGTTTCTTCATCCACTCTGGTACAGCAATTGTAGCACCACCTTGTACCTGACTTGTACCCATGACATGTTGCATCCAGGACAGCAAAAAGTCTCGCAGGAATTCGCTGTTTCCTGAGGCCTCGCGAATGGTTTCCTCTAGGAACCGAGCACCTGTTGTTGCTCCTCCATATTTCGTGCCAATGGACACGGCAAACTGTTGAACCCACTTGGAGTTCAGCAGCTCTGGCTAAATCTTCTGACAAAAAAATTTTTGCCAGCACATTTACGGCACCTTTTGTTGGCTTTCCGATATTTGTTTGCGAAGGAACCACACAACCGAACCAACACAACAAGGAGAACTACGTAAAAAATATTGCCCTTGTCAAGCGCGAATGCGCCCGAAATTCTCTCATATTTCGTTGCTGGTGCTGGTGAAACTTAAATGAAAAATAAACTTTTCAACGAAACAAACTTTTCTCCCAGTTTCTTATGCTCTTACTTTTTGTTTTCAAACTTCGCAGTAAGGGATTTTATCTCCTTTACATTGGATTTAAATACTTAACCGGAAATGCGTGATTGGCCGGAAGCTCAAATTTGTACTCATGCGCAATGCGTTTTGCCGCGGTGTTTCTGTTGACACAGATCGTGTGAACTAGCTTGTCACATGACACCATAGCAAACTTGAGACGAAAGCGCAAGTGGATTTCTTCTAAGCAAAAAAACCGTACGCATTAAAGGAAAAATCTTATCTTGACTTCTTTGCTCTGAAAACCACGCCAACAGTTGTTGATCAAGCTCAGGATATGCTCCCCAATAAGGTCCCCGTTGAACAGCTTTGCCTGATCTTTCCTCCAGCAACAGAACCATCGACTCGCTGACGCCGTATTCTCTGGCAATCTCAGAGTTATTTTTTACAGCTTCTGCTTCGGTGACTATTTTAAGTTTAAAGGCGAGGTTGTAAGGTTTCCAGTCGACTAACTTTTTATAAAACGCTTCGCTTGTACGAAGACATGTTTCCAGTGAGGTCAGTAATTGTTTAATAATGTTCGTCACATGTCACAATCAGGTCGCTTGTTTGTTCCTAATCTTTCGTGTTCATTTTATCGCTTTGAGTATGATTTTGCAGTCAATGTCAATTTGTATTTTAAATTATAATAAAGTTTCTATATAACGCGCGCTCTCATTGGTTTAAACAGCGTGCTTTATGAGAGTAGAAAGCACGGAACAAACGAAAGCTCACGCAATCATCCGCAGAAATGGCAGATGAATTTCCGAATTTATCCTTGGGTATTATTGAACAGTTTGTTTTCCAATTGTCATGTCGGAAACGTGCAGGTTTTCATGGGCAACAATGCAGCCGGTTTTTAATTATTTTGATCCTCGTTTTTGCTGTTTTTCACGGACTGAAACCGAACATTGAGGCACTTGTTCTACCATAAATTCAAATTTTGTGTGATTTCTGTCAAGCCACTTTCCAGTTGATTGATGTTTTGACAAGCCTTTGTTTCATTAACCAATCAAATAATTTTAAACATTCTTACAAGTGCTCTGATTGGTCCAAATTAGCATGCTTTATCAGAATATAAAGCACTGTGCTGACGACACCTCAGTTGGCCACAAGCAGCGCTCGCTTTGAAAATAAAGTAGAATTTTGAAGAAAATAACTTGTTCTTTATCATAAAACAAATAAAGACACCTTGACTGTGCTCTGTTCTGTTGTAAAGCACTTAGGAAGGGGCTAGAGCACTCAAGAAGTAGGGAGAAACACTCTCCTATGGGCTCGTGTTTCCCCCTACACTCGTGCTCCAGCCGCTTACTGCGTGCTTTACAACAGAACAGAGCACAGTTAAGGCTTCTTTATTTGTTAATTACGAAAATTCCATAGTCGATAGTGAAGAAAAGGTCCCCAAAAAACCTGTGAGTCGACTGTCGGTCGACTGTCGGCCGAAAGATTTTGCCACAAACACAGACTACCAGTAAGTCGACACTGATAAGAATAGTCTTTCCTTTTAAGTTGCATTAGTCACCACTCAAGACTAGCATCATGGAAGCCGCAACTGCAGCTAATACTTCTGTCCGCCATATTGGAAATGTAAAACTAAGTCCCAATCCCTCTCGAATTATTCCGGTGATTAAGTCGCAAGTTTTTTTGAACATGTTTCTTAAAGTCATGTTTTTATTTTGTTTTGTCGTAGATCATTTTTTATTGTTGGTCATTGACTTTTGTAAACTTGGTGGCTCCTAAAGGAGCTGTTTTTTTGTGCTAAGGGTGAGACAGCATCATTCGTAAAACCTCTCGTCGAATTTCAGAGGCAACAGCTTCCCCTCACGCCGCAGGTTAGCCCTGACTGAAAGGTAGAGCCGAAGTCTTATAGCCGGGTATTATGCATTTGCAATTCGTGTCAATCAAGTTGATTTTTTGCGTAAGAAGTTTGCGGTCTCGGCTTATAGCTGAGCTCGGCTTGTAGCTGAATAAGTACGGTATGTCAAAACACCAACACAATAAAGTATTGTCTTTTGTCACACAATATCACCCAGAATTACATACTCCTGGGGAAATGGTGCCTGATTCAGAAAAACATCTCCCCTACAATCGCAAAGAAACATCCCTCAGTTATCTCACATCAATGTAAATGTACAATGTACATGTACAGTGATGTTTATGTACAAGCTGCTGATTGGCCTTCACTATTTTTTTTCATTTTTTCATCATTGACATGACGAAAAGAGTTGCACCAAATTTGTTTGTATGGACTGAGCTTACTGTGCTAAGGAAAATAGAATGGATAGAACTTTACAATAGGATAAACCAGTTTGAACTACCCCAACCCATTTTACTGTTAGTACTATTGGTAGTATTAGGAGTACAGCTGTAAGATTGACCATTAACAATGCTGGAGAAAAACAGTGTAAATGAAACAAAACTAATCAATTTTATTTGTTACATACCTTGAGTGATTTTCTGCCAAGGCAAGGTCATCATAAGGTAATGAATCCTCCCAGTCTAAGATAGTGTCTCGCAGCCTTCCACTATGTCAGCATACAAGATTAAAAGTACATGTAAATTTCCCACTCACACTACATACATTGTACTTAGGATGACACAAACATTTATGTATACATACAATAAACAGACAGCTACCGATAAGGATATTCAGGTGACTTGTCACCTGAATAGTACAACATTGATTTTTTTACCCTTTCATACGTAAAGCGTATGACTGCAACTGGTTCTAGAATACCACATACGTAAAGCGTAACAAAGGAGACTAATGTCACGCATGCGCATCATCAATGGCAAATTCAATTTTATTTGCATTGTGATTGGTTGAAAACCTTCGAGACAGTCTTAGAACGCGGGAAGAAAAGATGTTGACGCTATCGCTAGTTGTAGTTTTTATTGCATTCACTTTCAATGCTATCTATGCACTTGTGGTACAAATACCGAAAGGAGATAGACAAAAGCTAGAAAGACCTCGGCAATTCCTTCTACTTGGGAAAGTCCTTTATCTCGGATGAAACAAAACATGCTTAGATCGGCTGTTTTAGAATGATGCGGTGTGCTCAGACTAGTTAAAGGATTGCGCGAAGTTGGAAAAATCTTACCTTATTCGCAACGCGTATGGTCATGATTGAATGTGCAAATCACAATATTGAATAATGTTACGTATTAAAGTAACTGGAACCGGCATTAAAATTTTCCGCTGTGGTTTTTTCACGTGGATACCCGCGCTTGAAGTGAATGCAAAACAAATTTGCCAGGTTGACGGGATTTGCTTATGGCGCGTCAGTGGTAAATGAGCTGGTAATCCGTTCAAAGGATGTCACAGCTTAAAATTTATCAATGAATGGAGTTAACCCTTTCAGCCCTGATAGTGCCAAACGGCACTTATAGATTTTACTCTGTCTAACGCCAGACGATTTTACTCGTCAATGGGGAACCCCTCGGGGCTAAAAGGGTTAAGCTAACAGCGTGAAAAAACTATGTCCCGGTTTAACCCTTTCAGCCCTGATAGTGCCAAACGGCACTTATAGATTTTACTCTGTCTAACGCCAGACGATTTTACTCGTCAATGGGGAACCCCTCGGGGCTAAAAGGGTTAAGGTAAGTAACAGAAAAACATGACAGAAGAATTTCGTTTGTTCTCTCTTTGACGCGAATACATCCTATCCGGACGAAAGAGTCATTTTGCAAAATGCCAATCGGTTTACAGCTTTTTCTGTTTAAACCGAACTCGGTCATTAAGAGTACAGGACTTTTGTCCCCGACGTTCGTCCACGAAAAGCCGTCAACAGGTGATATTTTGTGAGCCAAAGATAAGGTTTGACTAGAGAAACTCCCGGTAAAAGTGGCACAGCGAATACTGAACCCCGACGTTTCGACTTCTTCGTTTACCAAAGTGCTTTTCTTTGTCGACGAAACAGTGCTTGTTTTTTCCACCATCAAGTGTTATTTTCTCTGGACTAAGACATCAAAAGTCTCTGTATTGTTAATGTGTGATTTTCATACCGTCTGGACATTTTTTTGTCTTTTCTCCTCTTGAAATGTGAACTACAACCGTGTATATTTGACGCGCAACTGAAATTTTCTTTCCCCAAATTAGACAATGGCGTCAGCGTTCACGTTACTTTCGGTCAAATCTCAGCAAATATGTCTTGGTCCAGCGATCGCCATTAGTATGGAAAGCACATATTTGTGAAGAATCGAACTGCTTTGAAAGTTTTCCTTCAAAAGTGGCAGGGCGCACAAAAATGCCCTGTGAAAGTAAACCTAATTTCCATCGAAACTTGGCACTTTGAGATGCGATGATTCAACTCTATCCAGTTGCAATGCATTCTTAAATGCAATGTACTGCAAGTACGACTCTTGCTTTTATTGCAACAAATAGTAGTCCCAGCTATTTAAAATTATACTTAATTACATAAAAAATGTTTAGTTAGTGTAGTAATATTTACAAATAAAAATGCCTGCTTACCACAACTTTGCACTGCACTTTTCGATTTGATAAATTTCTTACTTTAAATTTGAGGGAAACTGTAGTAATTGAAATTTTAAAGATATTTACAAACTGTATAGTAAAATTTACATGACAAGTAATTATTGTAAAATATAATTTTATTCATGATGATTTACATGATAAGTAATTATACATTATATTTGTAAATAATGTATATTTTAAAATTTTCATTCCCTTGTGTGGCTGCCTTGCATGGGTGTGTGTGTCACTATTTGCATCTTTCTGCTTTTGGAATCCCATTTCATAAATAATACAAATATAACAATTCTTTAAACTTTGTATGGTGAATTATTTTACCTTTGTCTGCACATTCAAGTTTTATGAGACATGTGACTGTGCAAGGAATGGCAGCAAAAATAAACAAAACCAGGTCAATTAAACTTTTTGACACACAAAACAGCCATAATATTCAGGTATACCTTCTCTTCAATTTCTTCTGCAAGTTTTTTGCAGTTACTATAAGTTGCCATACACCAAGAATGAAGTAAAAAAAAAAAATTTAATGTCGGAACACAAAATGGTGTGTGATGTTCCATCATCCTAAATCAATGTATATTAATTACTTAACACTGTTGGAATCAATATTAAAATAAATTTTATTGGGACACATTAGTTATTAAATACTGGCTCAATTACTGATACGGTAATATTATTGATGTACTATATTTAATAATCCCCTTTCACCCCTAAACCGGCCATACTTAGTATTTAACTCATCAATAGGGAACCCCCAGGGGTCAATGGGTTAATTAATAGACTAAAAACATTTAAGACTGCAATGGCTGCACATTTTGTACATTTTCATCCTGGTTTAGGTAAATTTACATTATTCTCTGCAGTGAGATAGTAACTTACCACAAAAGTGAGCAATGAATATGAATGAGCATGAAATGCTCACATCAAAATTAATAAGTAGTTAATATTGTGTCAGAGTTCAATCACAAGCCCTTTTAGTTTTAAACATTGCACAGAAGACAAGACCTGCTTTATGTATTTCCAGACATCCCAATTTTAATTGTACATTTAATGTGGGTGTAATTTACATCTACAAATGGTCAAGTGAAATTTTTACCTCCCCAAAGAGAACTCATTCAGAAAATTTCATTTCAGTACAACCTACAAGTCTGATGGCAGTGACCACATCATTCCTCACTAATGTATAGATTTCCTAAGAACATCAACATCACTTTTGCGGAATTCGCTGGTAGCATAAATGATGAAAACAATGAATAATTACTATGGCTAGACTTAATGGAGTTACCATAGATCAAGGACAGAATTATCCAATAAAGTAATAAACTGGAGCTTCATTATTGACTCATTGTAGCATATATTATCAAGCATGCCTTCATGATCAGTTGATGTATCTAAGAATAATGTTTTGGTTCCGTTAAATGAAAGTTCTTGAAATTTTTAAGGTAGTGTATCTTGAGAGTGTTTGCACATGAGATAAATGCAGTGAACCAGGTTGGCCTCAGACACATACACAAAATAGAGGTGGCGCGGCTGGTATTAAATTTCTGTCGACATATCTGTTGAGATAAGATGTTCTTTCAAAGGACTGAGGACATCTCATAACTCTAAACGATCAATGCAAGAAAGTGAATGAAGTGACATACTTCCTTCCAGCGCTGCATTCAAGTTGGATAAATCGAAGCCTGCGAGCTCGAGGGATATATTTCGCAACCACGTTAGATAGTACTCCCTTCCCAACAAAGGAATCTGGCCTTTGCTCGGGTCTTTTCGCACTTTGAGCATTTGTTCCGATGCATTCACTTAAATGGAGAAATAAAGCTAAAAAGTATAAAAGCTGACTGGAAGCAACTTCAGAGGCGTTGCTTCCCCGAGCAGACTAAAAGGGCTGCTTGCAAAAAGCGTAATGAAAGAAAACTTTCCACCGACTAAAATGCCCCTTGCAGAATCTTTCCCTGTCACTTAAAGTTTAAATGACCACCTTCAACTGGCAGAAGCTATATAGAACGATCATAGAAGCACAGGTTCAAATCACCGCTTCGAAAGCCATCTTTATTTACATCACAGCGCGCGGTTGGAAAACTGGATACTACAATTTTCAACAGCCAATCAGACAAAAGTCCCCTTTGTTGTAAAGCGTATGACTGCAACTGGTTCTAGAATACCACAACAGATTTGTTCGTAGAAGGCCGACTGAAATACTCCGACTAAAAATAGAGATCAAATTCTTCCTTTAAATCATGGCGTGTTAATTAACAAATCTGTCAGATTTCACGCCTGACAAAAATTTGTCCTGCGACGGCGTCTTTGAAGTTTGGTAAACCTTGACAAAATTTGGTCGATCTAAAAATCACCGGGCGCACTTGTCTCAGGGAACTGGTGACAGATTTTTTCGCAAAATAAACAAAAATTTGCCCAGTGCGTCCGGGGCCTAACCCATTGTTCAGTACTGTTCAGTGCTTCTGTAAACAATGTCGAATTTCTCTGCAGTCAAGCTCGGCTGACTCCCCAAATGTGGCAGCACTAAAGTTCTATTCGGTTCTTTTTGGAACTTGTTTCTTCCGAATATATTCCAAAGGAATCCCTCAACTACAAATGCCCGGGTACAAACGTTTTCCAGTCGGTGGAAGTGGAAAGATGGTTTTTTTTCTTGAATGTTCGGGACTGTAAATAACACTAATCGAGATGTGTTTAGAGAAACCTCCGAAATGACTCGCCGAAACATCTTTTGCAGAAAAAAATGAAAGCGAAACGAAGGTGAGATGTGAAAACATCTTTCCAAGATGAACGACCTTTCGTGCAGTGGTGCACCGTGAAGTTAAGTCTCTTTGGCACGTGCGCGACACGTGAAGATGTGCACATTGGTAGTTCAAATAAAATATCTCGACCGAAATGCAGAACTTGAAAATACGCTGTTAATTTATCCGAAGTGTGTACTTTCAGAAGTACAAAAGTTTAAAAGACAATCATTGGACCACCATTGGACCAGTATCTACAATTATTTTATTTTGTGTCAACCTGTTTCCTCTGAATTCAAAGTCTAGTGGCTTAAGCAGTGCCTGATGTCAGAGATCTTGTAGCACATGCCTGCATGGCATGACATTGTATTACACCGTAAGAATATTAATATAATTATTACATAATTATTCATAAACTAAGAGGTGTGTTGATGCAAAATTTAATGTTAAATAAAAGCAGAATGACCACCAAACCCAGAAAGCCAAATTGGGCAACTGGACCAGTGAGTGTGAAATGTTTTTTGTAATAAAAGCAATTAAAAGCAATTAGCCAGTTCTCATCTCTATAAGCACGCTATTCTGGCACCTGGTTATGCACACAAGACTGGGAAGGAGAATAGGAAACTGTCCAATGCCTTAATTGCGGAATGCTAGGAAGATGAATCTCACTCCATCATACATAAAGAACGGCTGGCTTTTTGTTGAAGGAGATTCATATTTGGTTGACAGGATTCTGGAATATCTGCTGAGAAATGAAGCTGCTTCCAACGGATGAGTAAACAATACAATGTACATATCCTTGACAAACATTTGCTACCTATATGATATATAACTAGTAGGCTTTTTGAAGTACCATTCCCTTCTTAGCAAATTCAAAATACTGCCGACTCAAACCCATTGCTTCCAGATACATCTTGATGTGCCTTAAGTATGACATTTCAATTTAACCCATTAAACCCTGAGAGTTAAACTCGTCAATGGGGGGGGGGGGGGGGGGGATGGTGTCCTAGGGGGTTTGAGGTGCACGTGAATGTCCCCATTAATCCGTTTTTGTTCCTGTGTTTCTGTTTGCACTGTAATTTGGATGTATGTCGGTATGTTGTTATTGTTGTTGTTGTATACTAGGAAGTTGCACTCCTGGTCCCTTGGTATAGTATTTGTGTCGATTATGTTTTTGAAGAATAGCAGCTTTTCAAACTGAAAATTTAGTGTTATGTTCTCTGAATGTTAGGGGACCGTCAAACGAGTTATAGAGAAGAAGTTTTTAATTGGTTAACAACTAAAAGACTACTCCATTTATTTTTACAAGAGGTGCTGAGTTTAAAGGAAACAGAAGAGTTCTGGTTAGCTGAATGGAGTTACAAAAGTTTGTTTAGTAGCCTTACAAGTTCTAGAGCTTGAGGTGCATTCTTTTTAATAACAATTTTGCCTTTGGGAAATTAAAATATTACTCAGATCCCGAGGGACTGTTTATAACAGTTATACCTTTACAGAAACCTATATATGCTCATTATAATGATGATCCAAATTTATGTAAAAATGACTGTTTTTGATAGCTTATCTTCGTTTCAACGTGAACACCTACATGTAGTACTAGCAGGAGACTTTACCTTGTTTCAACAGATCGCCATTGATAAAAAAAGGAGGAAGGCATTCTACCCACTTTACATGTACTGTAAATCAATCGAAGAATTGAAATTCTAAAAGAAAATATGGATCTTACAGACAGTTGGTGTGATCTTCACATGGACACACAACGTTGTACATGGACAAGAAGTAAATCCGACATTAATTGCCGATTAGATATCTTTCCTATTAATTCTAGCCTACTGATACATTAGAAGTGGGATATTCTGTCAGGCTTCAAAACTGATCATTCATTAATTAAACATATCTGATTAGAATGTAATGTGAAGTGCTAGTTTTGTACCCCATATGAACCATGTGAGCGTTATAGCCCTACTAATGGAAATGGGCCCACACAAGGACAGAGAAAAACTCTGACCAGGGTGGGAAGTGAACCCACGACCTCCAGGTTACATCCGGGTTAAATTGTCAGTTTTTAAAAGACCTGGAATATATTAATATCATTAAAGAAACTATAAACGAAGTAACACAAAAGTGTAATAAGACAAGACAGTAGATGAAATATTGCTAAGGGATGTCACCAAATTGCATATTAGAGCGAGCTCAATCAAATATGCAAAACAACAAAAGGCCAAACATCAAAAACTGAGAAAACCCTGGAGATCGCACTTTCCTTGTTTGAACAAAAACTTGAAAGTAACTGTTCTGAAGCTGCAAAATGTGCAGTACTTGCGAATTTGGAGATTAAGAAACTCAGTCTAGAACAACTGATCAACTACAGAGTGCAAGATTCAACTATTAGGTACAGAACTCGGTACAATGAAGGGAAAAATACAAACTATTTCGTTGATTTCGAAAAATGTGCACTTAATAGCAAAACAATAAGGAATCTGAAAATAGAAGATAACACCACTTCAAATACAGATGAAGAAATTCGAAATCAGGCGAAGTGCTTTTATCAGATGTCAAATATTAGTTAGTGATGCACAAGTAGTCAATAGTAAAGACCTTTTTTGGTGCAGGACAATGACTGTAAAATAAGTGAGAATGAAAGTAAATGTTGTGAAGGTTTGTTAACGGTGGCAGAATGTTTAGGGAGCTTTAAAGCTATGGAATCCAATAAGAAACCTGGAATGGATGGAATCCCAGCTAATTTTTATAAAATTTTCTGGAATGATATAAAGTCTTCTTTCCTTGATTCTGTTAACGTTTCTTATGCCAAAGGCCTCCTTGTGCCATATTAAAAATTGGAGACCCATCTCGCTTTTAAACTGCCATTATAAAATTGCTGCAAAATCAATTCGTAGTAGAATAAAGAAAAATGCTGCTATATACACGTAGTATCGTTACGTTGTCTTCGACAACAATTGCTTCTTTGGTCGTCGGATTCACAAAGTGAGGTTTGTTTCTAACTTTATTTGGCTAACCTGATGTTATGTACAACATTGAAACCAAATGGCAAATTCTGTATGGGTTTAAAAAACATGGAAGGAATCGAAAGCCTTGAATGCATCATTCTGTGTTTCCTGAAGTCGCAGTCAGTTGGCTGGCAATTTACATTATTTTGTACTCAACTCTGCACAGTCTTCAGGTAAAAAAAAAAAATTGGAAATGTGACAGTGAAGAATTAGTTAAAAGAAACCTTGTTGTCTATTTTGTGCTTCATTATTCATGGAAAAGGTTCTTCAGAAAAGGGGTTCTTCCTGAACTGTCAGAAATTTATTTAATTGCATATGCTTTGTGACATGGATTGTGTGTGTTCTTTGCAGACACACAATTGAAATAGCAAGAGTTTTTTGCCTCTAATAGCAAAAAGCTGAAAAAGGCTTTTCTGAGATTTCCAGCCTTTGTGAATTAATCACGTTGTGTAATTTTCGAGCTTAACAAATTTGCATATGTGGGTTGAAATGTGATACGGGAGGATTTTTGTGGTAGTGCACTGTAAGCAGCGCGTGCTAAAGACATGAAAATAAACAGATCTGTTGGAAGTGTGCTTGAGTTTCAACAAAATGAGCCCCAAAATCAGCAAAAATTTGTGCCGCTAATGAATAATAAAGTAGCTGCTATTTCCAAAACGATGGGGTCATCTTTAGAAAAAATAGGCACGCATTGCGTACGTGTGGTACTGCAGTAAAACACATTGACATATTGTCAACTGAGCTGTGTTTTGTCTTCCAGGAGATTCAAGTTGTCTTTGCGTAATATCTAGCTCTAACAGTACAT
>NC_090884.1:19159291-19161791 GCF_036669925.1 Montipora capricornis | reverse complement strand
GACGATAAAAGTTAAGACAGGAGACAGTATTAATTTTATGAGCTACTGTCAAAGTAGGTTCAATACAAGATACTATTTTTGTGGAAGACTACACTTATTAGAATGTAGATCAATCTTTAAATCTTCTTGTATTTTTTTGGAGATGTAAAAATTTTTGTCAACGAAAAAAAAAAATGAATTGGCAGTGAAGCTGATTAATTATGATGATTAATTAAACTGAAGTATTGTTGTTCTGTTCAATTTTTGTTTTGATGCATAAATCTTCATGTCCTATGAGAAAACAGATGAAAACTAAGCGTGGTTTTGATATGTGATCCAAAACACCTGTGGTTTTCATCTGTGTTTTCATTGGGTATCAAAACTCAAGCACGTGACGAATATAGCCATCTTTTATTGGCTCTCAAACGTATGAATTATGAATGAGTTTTAGAAGCTTATCCCCAATTCCTTAGCAATTTGCGTACCTTACTATGAGATATGATTGTTACTTGTCTTATTTTGCCGATTTTTCCGAGAAAAGTCGACGAAAAATTGGCATCTCTTCTTTGATTTCTTTCAAATGTTTTGTTTTGACACGCCATGAACTTCCTTTGCATCTGAAATTGGTTTGGACTCAAAAATGATTATTTTTTATCCACATGTTTGCTATCCAATAATTTAGTTGAGACTCTTCGTTCTTCCTGTTGTTGCTTATTTTTTAAAGTTATTGAAGAAAGGCAAGTGAATTCTGGACGGCTTACACCCTGACCAGCTCTGCTTTAGTAAGTTTACAGTGAAGTTTACAAGGGTTTGCAATTGTCGCAAGGAGCAACAACTTGCCAAACTGAACACGATTTTAACAGATGAGCATTGGAAATACTTTGTCACAACAATTTTCGTTCATTTGTAAAGCACTATTGATCTGTACATGTTAATAGGGCCATAAAACTAATAAAATTATTTTTATTATCATTACTACAAAATCGCACACTTTTAAGGTGATTGTAGTATAAACTGTTCATCTTTTGTTCAATGTTTGTTCCAGTTTTTCAGAAATCATTTGTATGTTGTCTGTCTGTTGTTATTGCCAATGAGATGCTATCATTATCAGTGATCTCAAAAGTAATACATGTACCATTGACAACTTGTAGTCAAGGTTTGTAGTTTGCAATAATTATAGCTGATCAAAGCCAAGAATAAAACGACTTAAACCATTCTCAATTTTACTAGATTTGCAGTTGTCTTCAGCTGTGACTTATGCTTTCGCTCTGTCAGGGTTAGGGTTTAGTTGATTTTGCTTTTACTCTTATATTGAAAATTGGGTGAACAAAGTAAGTTTCTCCTTTTATGGACCGTTTCCATCCCTTTGGCGTTTTACCATTTTGTTTTGTTCTGGCTCATTTTAAAATATTGAGTTCGGTTTGATGATTTAAAATGTCACAGATACCTAACCGGTTCTGCTGTTGAGATTTAACAGTAGAACTGTTAACCTACGTCTAGTGATTTATACCTTTTACTTTTTGATGTAATAAAACGTTTGTGAATCATTTATGCTCATGATCATGTAGTCCAAAAGATATTTCTAATATGCATGTTTGCAATTGATTGAATGGTGGCTATGATTCTGCGGCCAAAAAGTGAAAAAATTACAGTCACAATAAAGACGACCTTATCGGAGTCCAGCTGCCTCAAGTCTTGGCATTGACATTAGGTTATCTCTTTAAATTCCAGTAAAGAACTAACTGTGGAGCTCCACTTTTAGGCTTGGCTTATATATATATCTTACAACTACCATGGCAATGTCTTGGTTTTGGGAACAGAAAACCCTGAGGATTAGCACCATTCAGGCTTTGAACATCTCAGTCCAGATCTTGATTTTAAAGGTGAGTAGCATCCACAAAAATAAATATTTGAAATTTGTGTACAGAGGGTCCCCTATACCCAAATAATAGGCCTTTTCACGCGTCACGAATAATATCCAAAATACTTTCACGTTCATGCGTGGTTACCCCCCAATTTCCTTTTTGGATTTCAATAACACTTGTTAAGATCTGCTTTTCCCGCATATTCGGTAAACCGAGCAAAAATAACTTTGAATTAGTAGGCACTGTCCTTAAGTCGCCTCTAGTTCTCAGAGTTCATGGATATTTAATAATGTATGTGCAAACTGCACGCTCCAAAGTTTTGTGGTTGGCAAGAAATTTTGGCTATGCGCAATGGACATCGTCGCTTATATGAAGAATTTATTTTCCATCGCAATTTTCATATGTAAACCAGATGCATGTTGATGCCTAAACGTTGTCTCCTGTCGGCAGTTTCGACGTGGATTTCTTTTAAATTGATGTTTGAGAGTCTATCGTTAATTTCTGAACAAATGAAGAAAATCAGACATACAAATGATCGACATTCGATTTAAGCTGTGAGAAAGACACGTGCATGGATGAATTCGAAGTCAATTACATTTATTTACACGAACGATGAGATATATGGGGTACAAATGAATGAAGGGGTAGTTTCTAAA
>NC_090884.1:19154291-19156791 GCF_036669925.1 Montipora capricornis | reverse complement strand
CTGTCCTCTTGTGTTAGCTAGCAAATTATAAAATGCAATCTTCTCCCAAACTTCAGTCAATACTGGTCAAACAACTGATCCATGAAGCGGCCCCGAAAGCTTCTTGAAGGCCTTGTACCAGTTACGCAGTGAAATGAGAGTATTTCTGGAGTAGACTAGCATATTTAAGACTTAAAACAATGTAAGTCTAACTGAAAGAAAAGGAAACGCTAAAAGTTAAAAGTTAAAAAGCTAAAAATTACAGAGCCTAATCATGCAGCCACATGCTGGCGCAGATACTGATGTGCAATGGTGCATTTGTGTTGAACATGATGATGTCAGTCGAAATCTAGGTATTTGTCTGTATTTGGGCTTACGTTATACACTAACAACGATCAAACCATCTGTCCCTTTAGTGGTTTTTGTGTCCACAAAAGAGATAGCGCCTCCTTGATCAACCTCGTAGGTGAATTGGACATGTGGGTCAATCAAATACAGGTGGGCATGGAACTCTTCTATGAATTGCTTATGGATGCAGGCATGACTCTCATCGATGTACCGGTACCACCACTTAGGTGGGTGAGGGGTGGTTGCGACTGCCCTCTCTTTGATCATGATGTGCTCATAGCTAAATTCACTAGAATGGCACTTATGGGAGAGCCCATAGGGCACTCGAAAACTTGTTGGTAGTGGGTGCCTTGGAAGGTGAAGTAGACGTTATTAAGTACAAAATCCAACAGTCTCATTGCGCTGTCAGAAGAAAAGTTTGTTCACAATGGGCTTCTTTCACAGAGTGTATCTTTCTCTGCGCCAGGGAGGTGTCCTGTACCTTGTTCAATCGATGATATTATGCCCGTAAATTAACAGTTTTGGACTTCACCAACTGAACATTGGCATGACATAGAGTTCACAAAGATGAACGTTCCTTTTGTCCTGGTAACAATGGGCTGCATTGAACAACAGTGCAACTGGAAGCTGATTGAAAGGTGTCAAGTTGAATATTTAATTCACCAACTTCACTCAGATTTTGCTCACCACGATTTTGCCTGGAATATGTTACTATAGTAGGAATACTTCTCCTCTTCATACGTCCGGCTCGGCATCCACGTCGGGTAGGCCATGTACGCGCGGCGCCATTATTGACTAGGTTCCTCCAAACTACACAACTCAATGGCCGCGAGACACATATAGTCGAAAAATTTGAGAGTAAAACCGACCTTCCATAATGTAGCGCCATCATAGTAAATGTAGCAAATGTAGTAAAATGTAGTAAAATCAAGAGAAAGAAGGCAAGAGTTCGAGCATGAACCCCGTGTCATTGATAAATTCAAAGATCATCTACATCTCAATCACCGATTGAAGGAACACAACGAAAGTGGGCCTCATGTACCTCAGGTTACGCATCACGGACTGCCACACGATAATCAGGCAACATTCGGAAGTTTTGCTGGATGTTTCGTCCAAACTGCGAGAAACACTAGACGTGACAACCTTGGACATTCTGGATTGCACTGTCAAAAGCAAAACGCAATATGAAACGCAACAAAGATGATCTAGGCACGCCAATAAACTTGCTAAAATTATCCCTGCGGTGACTACACCTGACCCAAATACCATGGAGGATAAATGAATCTATCCAACAGAATCCTAAGCGAAACGGAGAAATCGACGCTAAGCCTTGGCCTTAACTATGGCATCACGCTGAAGAAACTACAGGTAGCGGCCATCATCGATTGAGGAAGGTACAGGAAGGAACACTCTTGGGTATTCAGTCAATATTCGATGTACATGTATACTTGTGTGACCTGAAGAAACATCAGTTAACTTTAATATCATTAATTTTGTTTTCTTTGACACAGGGTCAAGTGATATAGTATACTCTTGATTGTAAAAGAGGAGAGCTAACCGTTGAAAACAATAGCTGATAACTATAGAAAAACAGTGGAACACCTTCCCCGACATGAGCAGCTTTAAAGATAACGATCAGATAACTGTGAAAAGGAGAATCACAAGTTTACTGAGCAGACAGTAGAATTATACCTTGACACGTAAAGTGCAAGTATTGAACAGTGTATCATATTCTGCTTTCTCTTTATCCATTTTCCTTGGAAAACTTGCTGTTATCCATTCCACTCTTGTTATAAAGAGAATGAATGCCGCAAAAGGGTACAGAGTTAGGTGTTTAAATTAATGCAAATTTGCTGTTGGTAAAAAAACGTCTTGACCATATGACGCCGCCACTTGAAATCCCACCAAGACTATCAGGTATGCAGTTCAACACATACTGTATTTACTTGAGCTTGTATGGCAAATGCTTGAATTATCTTTTCACAAGTATGTGTATGAGTTGTCTCTTATGAGTCACTTAAGGTTTATGATTAAGAAATTCGTTTGAGTTCCTATTATTGGAATTAGTTTCTTGTGAATGCTCTGGATTTCGTTTCGCCGCGTTGTGATATATTTGGTACTTTATCTTTAGTTATGCAATATTCAAGTCTCTGCTTTTTTTTTCACTCTATGA
>NC_090884.1:19141791-19151791 GCF_036669925.1 Montipora capricornis | reverse complement strand
CAACCCTAATTTCGGTCCCATTTTTCCGGGAAAAAGTGCGGCCTATCCGCGGGTAAAAATGGTAACACGCAAACAGCGGTGACAAACATCAGACATACACTGTAAACGCATCATATGAAATTATCTTTTGCTTGATGTTTTGCATGCTTCTGCATACATCTTCAGAAGTGAAGGTTAATACAAAATTGGAATTTAAATTAATATACAGGATCACTAACTTATTAACTATAAACTATTACATGTAAGTTACAATAGAGGTGACAAAAACTAATAAAGACACAGCTTTCTGCTGCTGACATATTCTTTTAAGGTCTGCTTTAAATCTTTGATCAACAGTGTCTCCTTACATTTATTTTACAATGAGTGTCGGATCACCCTTTTGCTAAAATTTCAAAATGATCCCATTTTTAAACTGAGAACAAATGGTGTAACATGGTCTGCAAGAACCGATGTATGATGACTATTAGTTAATGCTTTTTAAAGCATTAACTAATGCATTTTAAAAAATGCTCAATTTTTCTGTCATGCAAACCTCTTTTCGTTTTTCCAACATAAAAATCATTGCAGTCCCAACATGCAGCTCTGTAGACAATCTTAGCCATTTGGCCACCGCTATTAGTCTATCTTTGTAAGCAAAAGAAAGATTTAATATGACAGGTGCATTGACCTTAGAGTGATTTGGTTGCAATTCCTGCAAGAATGAGATCCACAACACCAAACCAATGTTTTCACCTAGACCGCTGGTCAGGTCGATTCCTGGATTTAGTCGCAAGTATGATCTTGGTGGCCATCTTAGAGGAAATTGGATGAGTATGAGACAGTACTTCATGTAGCCAAGAACAAGCGCTCCACAGTAGGAATGCTTCTTTTGGTTACATGGCCTGCCTTTCGTTGAAATCAGCTTTCGGTAACAGATGTTATGCTCAACACAGACTTATAATGGAAAAATAATGCCCAATGTTCACCCATGAAGTAACAAGTTACCAAAGGAAACTAAAGTAGAAATAACGTGATGGTGTCTAAAACATTTCCAAAATCACTAAAATTAAGTGATTTTTGTTCAAACAACAAGATCCATGCTTTAAAATTTGTATTATTTTCCCCCTGAAAAGTGGCTGTCCACTGGACGGCGCCCTGCCTAAACGTTAGTGGGTATAGGTAGTTACATGTAGTTATAGTAGTAAGTCCATGAAGTAATACTTTTTACACTAAATTGTTGTCTCGCTGGCACTGCATTCCTTACGTAAATTTTCTTTTGGGTCACCTACTCGATCAGCTCCCTGAACTATTGAGGTGTCCCAAACTATCATGAATTGCTGTATTTTAGTTATCTGTGATCATGTTGTTTTTACATGTAGATCTTGTAATTGTCTTAATATTAATTTTCTGTAAATAATATATGTGTGAGTTAAAATAAAAATTAACTTGACTTGAAAATTAAAAAAACCTTACCAAATGTGAAAATTTTTGAGAACCTTTTTCAATTGCCAGGTACTCAAAAAACGTTTTGCTTACACTGCATAAGACAAACACGATCAATACATTAAATTCAAAATACAGTCTTTTCAAGTGAATATGCTAAAGTTTTCTATCTCTTCTCAACTTCTATCCCTTTCGCAGGAAAGGTGTTAAGATCGGGATGGCGGTCTCTCTCTCTCTCTCTCTCTCTCCCCTTCAATATGGGCTTCATGTCAGGACTGTTTTTCTTTTGTTAACAATGTTTTTCCCTGTAACATTGTAAAAAATATGTTCTAATTACTGGAATTCGAAAAGTATCTGATGAGTCTCTTGGCCAAGACGAAACGCCACGTCATACCAGCCACGAAATTTAAATTCTTCACAAGTACTTGACAATCTTTAAAAAAAGGTCCAAGTTTTGTAGTGTAGAAGATGGTACATGTGTTAACCCTGATAAATTACACAAAATGGGCAGGTACAAAAGTTGGAATGGATGAACTCAGATGACTCAACTTGGATCAACCAAAAAAAGGTTTTGTAAGGCAAAACTATTCAACCTTTGCACTGATTTCACCCAGGTTGGCTAAAAGATTAGGGCTGGGTGATTTCTTGAGGCCTCATCATTTTTTTTACATTGATCCGAGGTAAGCAATCCGAGTTGATGAGAGTTAAGCCGGTCTAACTTTTGTACCTGCCTACACAAGATACCTCTGCACCTGTGTAACTAACAGGTTAAGGAATGATGAGGTGGTCCTGATTTACACATACCGACACTGTCCTCTGACACGTTTCTGTTCACAAATTCCTCCAGTTCTTTTCAGCCCAACAGTCCTGACTGCATTTCTTCTAATGTATTCTGTCCCACATCGGTCACACTTCTCCACGAACATGTTTCCATGTAGCTCAGAAATTGCAGACCTTTAAATAAAAAAAGAAATACTTTACTGACATAAATAGCATTTTAAGAGAAGTACCAATGATAATCATGACAGTTGGCTTCATCTTGTCACCATTATCAAGTACAATTTTTCAACTCTTGCTTAAAAAAATATAATAGTAAAATAATGCTGTTGTTAACCTGTGAATTTTTTTTAAACACTTCTAAACATGTATGTAAAAGAAATGTAAAATGTGATTAGCTAATCAATACTTTTCTAGAATAAAGTCCTAGTGTGTATTAAAGTTACAGGAGGGTGTAGGTCCTCTGTCCTTGATCAATAATCACTCAAACTTTCCTCTGCATTTTTTTTATGATGATAAACTTTGAGTGAACATGTGGTCCGACTGGGTTGTAGATTTTTCAAATAATGTTTCTTAACTGCTAAGTACACGTACTTGTGTTCAGAAAGGCATTAAGACAAGTGTTGTAACAAGAGAGATTTAGAAAACGAATTGATTAAGAAGTTAAATGCAAAAAGATGTTTAAAACACATTTAAAAAAGCGAATAATGTTTGGGACTATGTTATGCCATTATCAAGTTAAAAAGTGAAAAAGTATGTACCATCTTCTACACTACAAAACTTGGGAACCTTTTTTATAATTAGAAAATATTTCTTTACAATGTTACAGCAAAAAACATTGTCAACGTAATACACATAGGATGAAATGATATATGAAATGAATCATATAGGAACATAGCTCAGTTGGTTAGAGCGTCGCACCGGTATCATGAGGTCACGGGTTCAAACCCCGTTGAAGTCCTGAATATTTCAGGCTTCTTTACGCAATTGCAAAAATTGCGTTCATAACTGCGAGGATCATAGCTTCACTTGATTTCATATCCGCAGTTCACATAATGATCCATTTCATATATCATTTCATCCTTGATTCATTCCTCATGGGAACTTTGGAACCCACAAATGACCAGCTCCCAACGTTAGTGGCTTCATAGCTCAGTTGGTTAGAGCGTCACACCGGTATCGCGAGGTCACGGGTTCAAACCCCGTTGAAGTCCTGAATTTTTCAGGCTTCTTTACGCAATTGCAAAGAGGAAGAAGTTTGTGAAGACTGTGAGATTGATTTGCAGATATTTCATTGAACAACTTTGCCGTAATTGACTCTCTTCTATCATACAATGTTAAAAGTCCAGATAGTTCTGGAGCCTTAGCATACGATAGCTTGTGGTAAATAATCTTCATAGCGCATTTTTTGAAGTCTTTCTAGGTCTTCCCTTAGATAACTTGGTAAAGTGCAATGAAAAACTGGACTGCCGTACTCCAGAATAGAGCGAATGCATGTAATGTAAAAAAGAAGAAGCTCTCTTGTGGCAACATGCGATTTGTAAAGCTGTCTTACAAAATATAATAGCTCCGTCTCCTGCTAATGTTACAGAGCTACGGTCCTTTCTCGGAATGCTCCAGTACTATGGGACATTTCTACCACATCTTTTGACACTGCTGCACCCGCTCAACAACCTTCTTCGGGAAGGTGTGTCCTGGTCGTGGTCGTGGTCGTGGTCGTGGTCGTGGTCTTTTAATTGGAGCTGCTCCAATCTGCGAAGGTTCTGGCCCACTATGATGTTAACCTTCCTATTCAATTGGCCCGTGATGCCTCTTCATATGGTATTGGAGCGGTGTTATCACATTTGATGCCGAGTGGTGAAGCGCGCCCTGTTGCCTTTGCTTCAAGAACACTTTCAGCTAGTGAGAGGAAGTATGCTCAGTTAGAGAAGGAGGCATTATCGATCATTTACTGTGTGAAAAAGTTTCATCAGTACCTTTTTGGAAGAAAGTTTACCTTGGAAACTGACCACAAGCCACTCTTGACCATTTTGGGTCCAAAGTCAGAAGTGCCAACCCTGGCTGCCGCATGACTGCAGAGATGGGCTTTGATTCTTGCATCCTACCATTATGAGGTGGTTTTCCGTAAAACATTGGATCATACCAATGCTGATGAGTTATCTAGGCTCCCTGCGGACAAAACTGACACACCAGAGGAGAGTGACATTTTCCATTTTACACATGTGAATGATTTTCCAGTCACAGCTAGGGATATTGCTGATGCGACAAAGAAGGATCCCGTATTGAGCAAGGTCTTACAGTTGGTTAAATGTGGTTGGCCATGACAGGTACAGGAAGAAGCCTTGCACCCCTACTTTAAGCGGCGCTTTGAACTTTCCGTGGAACAAGACTGTGTTCCCTGGGGGTTGCGAGTTGTTATCCCTAAGGCATTACACGACAGGATCCTGGAAGAGCTTCATGCTGATCACCCAGGTGTTTGCCGTATGAAGTCCTTGGCTAGGAGTCACCTGTGGTGGCCATGCCTCGACAAGGCAATTGAGTCTGTCATGCAGAATTGTACAGCGTGTCAGTCGACTCGGAAACAACCTGCTACTGCACTCCTGGTTCCATGCAAGTGGCCTGTTTGAGTTTGGCAACATGTGCACATGGATTATGCAGAGAAGGACAGCGTGTACTTCTTTGTGGTGGTAGACGCCCACTCGAAGTGGCCAGAGGTTTTCTCTACATCCTCTACCATCACCTATAAGACTATCGAAATGCTCAGTCATCTTTTTGCGGCATATGGTCTTCAAGAGGAGATTGTATCGGATAATAGCCCGCAGATACTAAAGCAAGCATTGCAGGCAGGCAAGATTGAGCCAGGGAGATCACTTCAGCTGCGGTTGTCTAATTTTATATTCTCGTACAGGAATAACCCCCACACTGTCCCTGGTCAAACCCTTGCCAAGTTGTTCCTGAAGAGGAAACCACGCACTCGAGTGTCCCTTCTTCACCCAAATCTGGCTCAGCATGTTGAGGAGCACCAGACCAAAGTAAAGCAACAGCATGATGCTGGCCGCTCCGTACTTGGGCGCAACTTCAGAGGGAAGGATAAGTGGCAACGTGGTACCGTGATTTTGCGGATAGGTCCCTTGGCCTACTAAGTATGAGTGGGGGAACGCATGTGCCATGTGCACGTAGATCATCTACTACCTGCAGGTGATGCCAAGCCCACATCAAACCCTCCCGAGCAGGAAGTGATACCGCTAACTTCGGTTGTACCACTACCTGTCTTACCAGTACCTAGTGGTGTCACCCAACCCAAGTCACTCGAACCTACTTCACCAAGACCTTTGGACCCAGGGCCAGCCTCCTATTCCCGAGTCCCCCTCGGCTGCAGCTACCAATTCGTCACCAGACCCACCCAGACGGTACCCAAAGCGTTTACTTAAGCCAGTAAAATGCTTGGATTTGTGATAATTGAGACTTTGTTGAACTGCTCTTTAAAGTTTTGAAAATTTATTAGGAAAAACAATTCTAGGAAGGGGGAGATGTAGTATTTTGGGCCTTCCTTGTTCATTACAATATTTGGGCATGCCCATAGACGGAGAGCCTCATGTAAAAGTTTAGGTGTTTTCGGATATTAAAAAGCTTTGAGTTGTTGTGTTCAAAGTCGTGTTTCTTTGTTTTTTGAGTGTTATCAGCTACGAAATATTCCACCTGTCACTCCCCTGCTAAGTAGTGTCTTTGTGCATAGAGTCTTCTCTGCGTATTTCGTTAGGTTTGAGGGGGCTGGGGTAATACATAGATTTCCCTGGTGCACACAGGAGAATGTTTAATTATTAGACCTGCAATGGTGTCGAAAGTCGTGGTAATGGGGATGGCGTTTTAGTGCATCTTTATGAAGCTCAAGAATGGAACGTCACTTGGATAAATAAGATAGGGGGTGAAAAATAAATGTCTGGAATCATAAAAGCGAGGAGTAATTGACTTCGACAACAACTATCGCCCGTCGAGCCGAAATCGAAGTGAGCTGTATTTCTAATATTTTACCAAGTGTGCTGTTATGTAGAACACTAAAACCAGATGGAAAATTCTCTGGTAACTTACGGGTTCAACAAAGACAGAGAAGGAATTGAACACCTCAAGTGGATCAGTGATCTCTGTTCTCTGTACAGTCTTCAAGTAAAAAATTCATAATATGAAATGTGACAGCCAAGAATTTTTTGAAAGAAAGATTGCCTCTAATAGCAAATATGTTGCTTGTTTCAAAAAATATTTCGCTGGAAAAGGTGGCCTTTATGAATTCATCATGCTTTGTAATATGCGAGCATAACTGGATAGTTTTTACAGCAACAGTAAAGCATTTTCATGTCAAAATGAGGTTGGCATCTTTCTGTTCTGTTAACTTAATTAAATATACCATGCCTCATGATTTCCACTCTCAAAATTACTTCTAGAACCTACTTTTTGCGTGGAATAAGCTTTTAGAATGATGTTCTTGTCTTCTGTGGTGATACTTGACGATTCAGGAGCATTTTGTGAAAAAATATTTATAACGGGTCACACGCGCAACTTGATCGCCCAATTATGCATAACATCCACTGTCTTGGCCTTTTGACATCCCATTGAAAAAAACTCATAAAATATTCACAGACCGGTCGATTTCTCTGAAAGGGTGATTGCTAACGAATAGAGAAAAACTAAAAGTTCCTGTGTTAAGCATGGAAATTTGACGAAGCGGTAAATGTGACTAAATTTGTTGCATAGTCACTGCTTATGAGCCAGAAGGCCCATCAGCCCGGCGCTTATCTCCGGTTTCAGTAGCATTAAGCGACTAGGAGTATTTATACTCCCCCGGGATGGGATGCTAGTCCATCGCAGGGTTACCCCCCAGCACTTCGCCGGTACCCAATTATACACCTAGGTGGAGAGAGGCACCGTGAGAGTAAAGTGTCTTGCCCAAGAACAGAACGCAATGTCCCCGGCCAGGCCCCGAACCCGGATCACTCGATCCGGAGTCAAGCGCACTAACCATGAGGCCACCGTGCCTCCCACAAATTTGTTGCATGCATTGCTATTTTTGTGTTATGACAGATTTGACAGAATATTAAATTATGAAAAAATATCTACGGCATACAGATAGATCATTAAAAAACCTTTATTTTTAGCGGTTATTTTAACATAAGAGATGGAATGCTTGATGAGAAATTACATTTTTGTTGATATTTGAAAGAAGAAAAATTTCGCGGGAATCAGGACACGGTGAAAATGAGTTAACAAATTTGCACACGTGCGTTGAAAAGTCAGGTGTGCTACAGTGCTCAATTGGCAATCATTCTCTGATTTTTTTGACAAGACGAGCGAAAAAACTACGTAGCCCCGGCAAAAATATTCAATACAGAAACTTTTAACGCTACTCAAGTGAAAACTTGCTGCTGATTTACGCGAGGCCTCCTGGGAGAAAGTTGACACCAGTTTGGCTGTTGACGAAGCATGGACACCTCTTGCCACAAAGAGAGTGTGCGCTGAAAGTCTACCATGGCTAACGTGTGAGATAAGGGAACTGATGCGAAAACGCGATTTCCACCGTAAACGGGCGCAGAAGCAAAGGACAACTGAAGAATGGGTTAATTACAAAGAGCTGCGAAACAAAACAACTCGCCTCATTAGACATGCAAAACAAGATTACTACTCTAACTTTATTGAAGAAAATAAGAAAGACTCATCCAAATTGTGGAAAACATTGAAATCCGTCATTGCTATCAAATCTAAGATGTCAACCATTGAGTCACTTGAGACTGACAGCGGTGTTATTCAGGATCCTAAGAAGATCTCGCAGAGCTTTGCTAAGTACTTTTCTACTGCAATTGCAAAACTGAGACAGTGTATGAATTCTGTATTATCGGCAAGCACAAGCTCGTATCTTCTTATCAATCCAGTTCCCGTCCACTACATTCTACTGCTACCAGCCTAATCGATGTTACAAACACTATTCTGCACAACATCGACAAAGGAAAACTTACAGGCCTGGCATTTTTGGACCTATCTAAGGCTTTGGATACCCTCGACCACGAATTACTACTTACGAAATTGGCAGATTTTGGCCTAAGTAAGTCTTCAGTGAATTGGTTCAATGCGTATCTTACTAATAGAACCCAAAGTGTTAACATTAATGGCATTCAATCTGACGCTGAACCCATATTATATGGTGTGCTCCAGGGGTCTGTCTTGGGACCTCTATTGTTCATAATGTACATTAACGATCTACCGTCAGTAACAAAGTACTGTAAAGTCCATCTTTACGCTGACGACACCCTGTTGTTTTTTGAAAGCAGTTCTGTGCAAGCTATTGAGGCTGCTCTGTCCCAAGACCTCGACCACGTTGTCAGATGGTTGAACCAAGACTATCTCATGTTAAATCACTAGAAGACCAAAGTTATGCTTATGGGAACCCACCAAAAACTGAGCTTAGTCCAGTCATTCACAGTTAGTGTTAATGACAAAGATCTTGAAAGGATATACAAATTTAAATATCTGGGCGTGATTCTGGATCCATGCCTAATATGGAACGAATACATTGAACAAATCGGAAATAAAATCTCGTCCCTCCTTGGAATGCTATGTAGAGCCCGGAAAGTCATCCCAAAAGAAGCTTGCATCACTCTGTTTAATGCTATGGTTCTACCGTTATTCGATTACTGTTGCGTTGTGTGGGATGGTTGCGGTCAGGGAAACAAGAACTACCTTGACCGTCTTCTCATGCGAGCTGCGGGAATAATTACGGGTCGCAAGGCTACCGATATACAGCAAACATTGAAGTGGCCATCCCTACAATGCTACAGAGAACACCAAAAGTGCATACAGGTCTGTAAGTGTATCAATGGCTTGGCTCCAGGATATCTACTACACAACTTCCACTCCTCGGAGCAGATCCATAACTACGACACTAGGAACAAAGACCTTATCCGCCTGTCTCTTGCCAAGACTACTAAATTTCAAACATCTTTTAAGTACAATGCCGCCAAATCCTGGAACACTCTCTAAACAAATCAGTACCAAAGTCACACACCTAAAGTACTGCTAAAAGGTAAGTTAACGGTCCCGACTTGATCCTCAAAACTGGATTCTCGCGTTGCGAACGTTGAGACGCAAGAATCGAGGCTTGAGAATCGAGGCTCGAGAATCGAGAAAGATGAACTTTGGAATATGCATTAACTTGAAAAGAACTCGAGAAAGCTATTTATGTCACGAAGAAATGAACAATTCCGCCAACGGAGCCTTTGTATGCGATATTCATGTCGACTCTAAGCAAGTTTTCAATGTTCTTGGCCCGCAAGAAAAATATTATCTTTATTATCATTCTGCATGTAGGAAAAAACATCTTATTTATTCACTTGTTCTGAAAATAACGTGTCCCATCTGGGCTGGGCACAAACCCTGGCACAAACGAGCAAAAGTATCAGTTTGTTCTATCAAAATTTGCATACGACTCACGTCAAGAGGAAGTCGTGACAGGTAATGCAACACCTCTCAAATAGGAGTAGAACTTCCATCATGTTCGGCGAGGTAAACTCGAACAATTTCAGATAATTGCATGTTTATTGATGGTGTGCCTTTTCATGGAATTAAAGACATTTTATGAAAAGAAGAGGCCGTCACAAATGCAAAACATGTCTGTCGTCACATGCCGACGCATGCACATGCGAAGTTGTGACAGCAAACGCAACATCATTTAATACAAAAAGAACTTTAAAAGCAATGAGTATAGTATTTGTTTATGCATAACAGGCGAGGTAAATCGAACAATTGCCGAGAACTG
>NC_090884.1:19121791-19139291 GCF_036669925.1 Montipora capricornis | reverse complement strand
ATTACCACAGACGAAGTTTTACCTTGGTCAAACTGGAAATTGAATCCGCGGTTTCACCTAGTCAGACCCGTGGCAAATGCACAAATAGTTTCAAGCCGTGCTGTACCACTCCGGTTCCATAGGGTCGAAGACTGTTTACAGTCCATGTGAATGTTGATTGGATCATACGGCTGAAGAATAATTATTTCCTCTGCAATTGCACAGAATAGTGTCCTTCATTGTGATTTTTCCCAATTTCAGCAATTGGATTCAAAAGAGGACTAAACTCGCTCAGTTTTCTGCGTTACTCCCGAAGGGCAGGCTTACACTGTATCTTCCATTCATATTCCCAGTCGCATTTGTGCTATTAGTCTATCAAGGAATCAACATGATCAGCTCATTAGTTACTTGATTGCTTCTATTTGATTTTCCACTCGATTCTCTATTGACGTTCCTCGATTCTTGATCCTCGATCCTCACAAAAATTGAGGATAGGGTCGAGAATCGAGACTCTAAAGAGACTGTCAACTTACTTTTGCCCGGTACTGTAATTAAAATTTTCTTTGTTACTTGGTTGCAAAACCCAGTCAGAATCTGCGTTGCATTTCGTGGTTTTTTTTTTTTTTCCCGTGTCGGTAAAAGTCTTGCCTGTCACTCCCCTACTTAGAGGTGTCTTCTGTGCATATTTTGTTAGGTTTCAGGGGGCTGGGGTAATGCATAGATTTCTCTGGTGCACACGGGAGGACATTTAATTATTAACCTGGAATGGAGTTGAAAGTCATTGTAACGCAAATGGCGTTTCAGTGCATCTTACAAATATGCCCTTATGGAGCTCAAGAATGGAACGTCAATTGGATAAACAACTTAGGCAATGAAAAATAAATATCTGGAATCTTTAAAGCGACGAGTAATGGTCTTCGACAACAATTTCATTTTTCCCCGTTGGATATCTTGTAAGCTTTAACTTGGTATTATATACAACACTGAAGTCAAATGGCAATTCTTTTATGGATTTAACAAACATTGAAGGAATCGAATGCCTTGAATGCATCACTGTGTTTACTGAAGTCGCATCTAAGTTGTCTGGCAAGTTACATTCATTTTATGACAACTCAGCAAAAGGTAAAAAAAAATTGGAAATGCGACAGTGAAAAATTATTGAATGAAAGCTTCTTGTCTCTTTTGTGCTTTATTATTTACAGTCAAGGTTCTTTCGAAAAGGGTTTGATAATAATAATAATAGTATTACTAACAATAATAATAATAATAATAATAATAATAATAAAAGATCTATACCGCGCCAGTATCCTACTGTTCAAAGGCACCTTACAAAACTTTAAAATTAACACTTAAAACAGCTAAAATTAATTATAAAAAGCTTTTCTAAAAAGAAAAGTTTTTAATCTACTTTTAAAAAAAGACAGACGGAGCGTTTCTAATTTCACATGGCAAAGCATTCCATAATGACGGTGCTGCTACAGAGAAAGATCTTGCGCCATACGTTTTCATGTTATAGGATGGAGAAACCAGAAGTTGCTTGGATGATGAGCGTATTTGATGTGATGGAGTGTAAGATGAAAGCAAATCACAAAATTAATGTACGACGGTGCCAAATTGTTAAGTGCCTTGTAGTTTATAAGCAAAATCTTAAAAATAATACGTTGATTAACAGGAAGCCAGTGAAGATTAAAAAGAACAGGCGTAATGTGATCATGCTTTGCTGTAAGTGTGACGAGGCGCGCTGCGGCATTCTGGACGTGTTGTAACTTTTTTATAGTGTAGACTGGTAAGCCATACAAAAGAAGACCAGAGTGCTTAGAGAAAAACCTCTTAGATCAGAGTACACAGGATCAACAAACACAACCCACAAATGACATTGAGTCTGGGCATCAAACTGAGGCCTACCAAGAGGTTGTCACACAATCCATTGGAAATCTTGGCCAATGTGTTGGTTGATGTGAACTGTCACAAATTAATTTAATTGCATATGCTTTGCGACAGCGATTGTGTTTCATTTACATGCACGCAACTGAAATAGGAAGGGTTTCTTGCCTCTTATAGCAAATATGTTGTTTGTTTCAGTAAAAGTTTCGCTGGAAAAGACTTCTGTGAAATTTCTAGCTTTTGTAAATTTATCATGTTGTGTAATTTTCATGCTTAACAAATTTGCATACATGTGTTGAAATGTGATACGGGGAGAATTTTTGTGGTAGCGCATAAATCACGAAAATAAACAGGTCTGTTGGAAGCGTGCTGGAGTTTCAACAAAATGAGCCCCAAAATCGGAAAAAAATTGTGACGCTGATGAACTGCTATTCCCAAAATGATGGAATTACCTGGTGAAAAACAACCTCGTCTTGGAAAGTATATTTTTGACTTTGCAGAAATGGTCAACCTCAAGAGTTGGGCGATTGTGATCTTTGTGTTGAATTCGCACATTTCTTGTCAAAATATGTGACCATCCACAGGAAAACCAACAAAAAGGTGATGACATGGGCACGCGTGCATGACACGGCACGCTGAGCGTGACATACAACACGCCATATGCGCATATTTAATGAGTAGCACAATAGATGTCACGGTGGCTTTTGTTGTGCACACTGAGACACTCCCAAACCTTTTGTTTAGCGTGGCGTGTTGCGTGTCACATGCGTGCCAAAACAGGCACCGTAAAATTGCAAAAGTAATGCAAACGAAATTCGTTGAAATTCGTCCTTTGTTCTCGTGAATTTTCCACGAAAAGTCATCGAATTTTCGAACGATTTTTCGTAGGGTTTGAAGTGAAAAATTCACGATCTTTTCTCGAGAATTCGAGATAGCGAAATTCGAAGTAGCGAATTTTTGAGGTAACCAAACGAAAATTCGAGATAACAAAATTTGAAGCAGCGAATTTTTGTGACATGAATTGGCGGCTGCCATCAACAACATCGCTGAACAAGGGTATGTACGTGTAAATAAACGCGTTAAGGTTAGCGTAAATAAAGTCGTATCGAAAATAGATTCAATGATCCGACAATTTAATCGCCTATTTCCCACGAAAAAAAAAAGATTTCCTCACACAACAAAAACTGCGATTGCTTCACGAACAAGAGTTTGTTGTAGAGCTTACACATTGTGAAATGACGGCAGAAAAGAATCATCGCGGCAAATTCAAAAGTGGCAAATTTTTGTCCAGAAAATACGTGGGAATGTTCGAGAAGAGCAAATAAAGGGCGAAATTTCGCTGAATTTTTTGAGGTCATTTATCGAACAGAGCGATTTTTCGCACGAAAATTCAAAGTCCATTTTCATTCCGGGGGAATTTTCATTCAAAAATTCGCGTAGTTGGAAACAATAGGCCTTGAGAATTATCATGACTTTTCGTTGAAAATTCGCTTCCATCGAAAATTCGATATTTTTTCGTCGAAAAGCAAGGAAAAGCCACGAATTTCGGCGAAATACGTTTGCATTACTTTTGCACAACACTGTATTCTGGGGGATTTTTCAGCTATTTCCTCAGGTAAGTCGGCCCTCACTCGGCTTTGGGAGTAGCGTGTTATACTTGGTTTTTAGCGAGCGTTTTGACGCAGCTGTCGTGCAATTTCACTCACTCTGTGTCTTTTTACGTGGTGCTCAATTTTACTTTTGCTGACACGCTCTTTTCTTTGGTATAACACGCTCTATTGTTTACAACTTGTAGTATCAGACACAAGAAAATTTTAATGAGGCGTGCATTACGACACGGCACTGCCATGTTAAAGAAAATTTCTTTTGTCTAGCGTGCTAAAATGGCGTGCCTGTGTCATCACCTTTTTGTTGGTTTTCCCCTGGATGGTCACATATATAACACTTGAAAGAAAAAGAAAACTAACAACGGTATCTTGGCATAACTTGACACATATGCTTCACTGTTAATGTTTCGCAAGTACACATGCCACTGTAACTTGATCACAGCGCCCGCTGAATTTGATGTGCGATTTACTCGGTGCAGCCAAAACTACAATAACAAAATTCAACTTAACAAAAATCTTCCAAAATGTTTTTCGCTGATGGTAACTTTTTATATTCGTGGTTCAAAATTAATGTTGTTTTCATGTCGTAAATCCTGAAAACTTCCTTCTGCTCTTCCTAAAAACTGTGTATCAATATTTGTTTTGCATAAAGCAAGCTAACAAAATCTGTATCTTACTTTGTTCGCATTTGATAGCGTTAAAATAGAATTTTCGGTCCTATGCTTCTGTTACGAGGTCGTACCGGGTATACTTTTTAGGTCACCCATCCAGATACTAACCCAACCGGACAAGGGTTTAACTTCAGTGAACTTTTGTTCACAAAGTTGTCAGATGCCCAGAGTGCACGCTTACACTTGTGGTGAAAAGAAGTGAGGGAACTTGAAAATGATCAACATGTCAGCCCAGAAGCCAAATGTTTCTCCATTCCCTTTTATTTTCTTCAATCTTTCTGGGTTCAGGACTTTGCTAGTAACCACGTCTTCTCAGGAGGCTATTAATCTAAGACTTCTATCATGGCACTACAATATACAATACCAAAACAATGTTGTGTACTGTTAGACCTACATATTACGCAAAGACAACTTGAATCTCCTGGAAGACAAAACGCAGCTCAGTTGACAATATCGAATAAAGCGCTGTGTTACTTCAGTACCACACCTAAGCAATGCGTGTCTATTTTTTCTAAAGATGACAGGAATTTTTTCTTTCTGACAAATGATTAAAAGGCCGGTAGCCAGGTTTTTAACCTCAGAAAAGGATTTGTTTCGTCATATGAACGTGTGAACCACAGGGCCTCTGCTCTTACGACTTCTGGGTGACCCCTTAAATGGTCTTAATGACCCCCGCCTGCAGTTTAATACCACCCAACTCAGTCCCTTTGTACCACAGGCAACCCAGTGTACGCTCATAGAGCATCTACAGTGCCGCTCGGAGATAAGAGAACAACGCAGACGCAAAATGAACGCACGCGATACGCGTATACGCGTTTTTTTTGACGCGTCTAAAATTGCGTATCCTATACGCGTTTGTGCCTTTGTTATTCATAACCATAATTTTGCTTTTCCTGCATTGTTTGCGGAAACAAAAGAATAAATTGTGTGACTGCCGACAAGTAGAAAATTTGCATACGGTATGTGGCTTTGATTACTGTCAATTTCGATCCGCAAATGCCGCCGACGAAAGCATCCACAGGGCATTATTTCGAAGTTTAATACCCTTTACATGCAACAAAGGTCTCGAGAGACGAGCGAAATTAAATCAGCAAATTATGACCCGAAAAACCGAAGACATTTTTTTTCAGTGTTTTTCAGTGTGACGCGGTATTTACAGTCATTTCACAATGACTTTTTGCCGGCGCATGCAAAGTCCAATAATTCCTTGTAAAAAAATCAAAATAATTCGATTGGCATATCATAGAAAGTTTTTAAAAAAAATCTTTTCTTTGTACTGAGAGCATTTCACCGTTTGAATCAGCGAATTATGTCCCGAATCACATCACGATGGCCTCTCGCCGGCGCGTGCCCAAAATTAACCCAATAATTTTCCTTGCATAAAAATCCTATAAATGTGATCAGCGCATCATTGAGCCTTTGAAGAAAAAATTTGTGTCTGAAGTGAAAGCATTGTACCCGTTGAAACCCAACAGGACTGAAGATGTGGATATTACATGAATTAAAATTGTTATGTCACGTGCCGGCAAAAGTGTGTGATTTCACTGTCGGGCTGAAAATCCACGCCAAAAAATCATTTTTTACTGCTGAATTTACAACAGAACAACTCAAGCTGTAAAATTCTCAGCCTTAAATGATGAATTTCTGTACAAAACTGCTAATGATGAGCCCTTTGCTAAAGAGTTGTGTTGTTAAGTTTAACGAGTGACAGACGCAACGGCCCTTGGACCCGAAAGTTGTTTGCATTTTTTCACCTATCGGTGAGCGTCACGCTTTACTTAAGTATTCACATCCAAAACAACAGAAGGAGTTAAATACTCAACTTTAAATGATGAATGGCTGTACAAAACTGCTAATGACGAGCCCTTTGCTTACGAGTAGTGTTTTTTAGTTTACGACTAAACGGAAGCACCGGCGCGGCGCGAAGTTTGTTTTGATATCGCTCTCAACGCTTTCATGTAAATTTCGATGTTAAAAAGGTTCTTGTGTGCAGTTTGTCGCTAGGTTTATATTTCTCCAAAAGGAAACTTGATGATTTTTTTTCTTTGGCTTTGAAACACAAATATCCAACCAGAAGGACTTTGCGCCATTAGAATAAGCATATGGTGAGATTTTTTTGCGCACCGACCAGAGAACACGCAAATTATTTTCACATTCACCACACCGCAAACGATTGAGACTGAACAATGACAAGGCGACAAAAGAAAGACAAAGGGAGAGCTCATAAATACTAATGAGCCTTTTTGCGTATGTGTTGACGCGCATCTGCGTTTTTTTTTGACGCGTTTACGCGTTTTGCGTATGCGCGTTTTTTGCGTATATTTTGGTTCGCTTATCTCCGAGCTGCACTGTAATTTCTTATGTCCCAATGAGCAATTTGCATTGCAGTATGGCAGTTGTTGTACCGTGCGATCACAAGCTGCAAAAGGCCTATTTACGTGTACACCTCATGAATCATGAATGATGCTAATCAGCGAGATTTAGATAATCCAGAAGACACTAGGCAAGAGTGTTGGAATGTGAGGTCTTGAATTGTACACAGTAACTTTTTAAGTTCCATTCATTTTTAGCAGGAGTAGCGCGAAACTTAGTTTGATTGTCCACCTGCATGCTTTGCGAATGGTTATGCAAACTGTAATCTGCCAAATAAATATGTGCCTAATTTTAACTATAAGGTTAAAATTAATCAATCAACCAGTTCTGGGCTTATTTTGTTGATCTTTCCTGTACACAATCACCTCCCACAGGCGAAAACTTTGTTGTGCTCCAGGGTGGTCTGCTTAACTATTATTTTTTTAGAGCCTCGATTTGGAGTTTGCGTGGACACTAATTCAAAATGGCGCCGAGACCTGCAAACTATGGGTGCTTTCCTTTTGTCAGAAATGGGCGGCCAGACCCGTCAGTTTGCAAGGAAAATGCAACAATTTGAAGGAACACTTGCATGATAATCCCTCGTATTCTTCTGGAGGAGTATATATCATCCTCGAAGTGTGTTAATTTGCAAGCGTTGTAATGCCCCGTCTGAGCGGTCAGTTCTGTCAAATGGAAAGCGTCCAAAGAGAGTTTTCAGTGTCTAAAATACCTTGGCAGTCCTGACTTGATGTGCAAGCCATCCACATTTTGACTCACGATGTACTGAACGAAATTTTCTTCCACAAGTTTAACTAACGCCATGTGCGTGAGTGAGGGTTCGGCGTCATCAAAAGTTGTGTCCATCTGAGGAGATATCCCTTTTTCTTGCAAAGTCCAAACACCTTTCGGTCCCCTGAAATCAGGAATACCGGCTGCCGTACTAACACCCGCTCCCGTATGAACGACTACGTGTTTTGCTTCGCTGACAAGCCTTATGAATTCTTTCATTTTCCCTTTCAACTGTTCTGGGGAGTCAAAAATCTGCGGCACCATGACATAAAAAAAGAGATAACTCAACAACATCTTTAAACTTTAACTCAACTCAACTACGCGAGAATATGCCAGCTGTTAAAACTCTTTTCTACTTTGCGTACGTACCTCTGGTAATCCACATTTGCCTTTGTGAGGATAATCAGACAGTCCAGCTGCGTAGTTTACAGACATTGCCTACAATGTATCTTTTTCTTCGCCAAATCTCTCCCCGTTTTCTCAATTGGGTTTTGATAGACTGGAAACTAGTTATCAGCTTTTCCGGGCGGAATGACTGACGAAAACAAAAAGGTTTCATTGATCTCATTAGTACCAGAGAACACGAGGTGTAGGTGAGCGTGAAATCTCTTTTTCTTCAATGTTATTTTGCACAAGTTATAGCGAAGAAAAAGTAGCGCGAGTGGCACTTCCTATCTGTTCCGAGAGATCATTTCTTGGGCCTCTCTCCGCATGGCAGCCCGATGCTCAATGAAATCAAAGTGCCACTGTCGTTACTCGTGGACATGAAAGTTACCGCGATTCTTTAAAATTGGCAGGCTGAAGTTTTCTTTATGCATTAGTATTGATAGTTGGATAATTGTGTAACAGCACGGTGGGCTCTCATGCAACTAGATACCCAAAATACTGCATGTATGTGAGGTAATCCGCTTTGCTGGAATTCAACCCTGTGAAATAAGTATACCATTTCTCCATTTCTCCATTTCTTTAACACATCCTCTATAAAGAGCTCTACCATGTGTTCAAAGTTCGTTGCACAGATGACAGGGTAATTTTGAATAAGGTCTGATTTTTGTTGCCAGGTCTTATAATGTTTAATGTCATCAGATTTAGCAAGTAGAGCAGATCCATTCAGTAATATTAACACTTTTTGCGCCAGTTATACATTCCTCCAACAAACCTTGTGAATATTTATCATTATATTTGATACACTTAGATACAGATGATCTGAACCATAACTGATCACAGCAAGTGCATATATATTCAGCGCCATGTGTTATCTTATCACGAAAAAGACTGAATCACTTTTGACATGGAATGTCTAATAGAGCCTTGACCTTGACAAATTTCAGTTTAATTTAGCCTTGAGCTCTGCATAGCTTTCCTTAAATGGTTTTATGCTTTTCTGTTTGGGTCTCTGAAAAGTTCTGGATTGCTTTTCTTTTCCTATTCCCTTGCTGCTTTAATATTTTCAGATCTGTTTTGGCGTTTTGCAATGTTTTTCTTTTCCCTGAACTCTTCAAGTGATTTTGTCTCTTCCTCTTGATAGAGTCTCTCATGTAAGCTCTTTTTTGCCACTGCTTTGTAGAAATTATTACTGACACTCACATCATTTTTGGCCATCGCTAACTAATCGATTATTCCATTTCTACATGCATTCAAGTTTTCGCGCTGGTCAGTGAAAGGCGGTGCACACTTTTTTGCACCAATCTGTACTTGTTCAGAATATTTTGCTTCACCTTCGAAGAAAGCCATTTCTTTAATTCTTCCGTTTCTTGCTTCTAAATGCAGCGAAAGGTGCTCAAACACTTGAGTATAAAAGCAGCGCACAACCTCGCGAACAGGAAGTCACACCGATCTAAGCTGTGTTGTGATTATCCATCCTGATTGGCTTATTAGATCGAACTTCCGGTTACGCAGGAGTGACACATTTGCATAAAGAACCTCACCAAAACTCGTGGATATATCCACGAGTAAAAAGGGAGCTTAATCAAGCATGCGCGTTTTTGAGACGCAAACGGCAACCGGAAGAGAACATGTCGCGTGCCAGGACAGTGATGTCTCCCAGATTTTTACACTAAACAAAACACTGACCCCCGGTCAACTGACCCCCTACTGACCCCCTTACTGTCCCCCTATAAAATCAATGGGAAAATGAAAATTAAAAAAGCCCAGAACCATCAATGGGACCCGATTCAAATTCATCAATAAATTTAGCTTACCTGAAACTTTCAAGATGGCGGACACGTTGCAGATTTCCGACTCCCTTCTCATTTGACTGAAGGATTTGTCACGGAAAATCGAGCACAGAATAAGTTGGAATATCAGCAAGCATGGTATTTGTAACCGCTAGAAAATTAAGCAATAAAAATAGCGAGGAAATTCTGGCAAATTAACAGGCACGCAACTAACCGCGAGCTACACATACATTACACGCACACGATTACATCAACCGGAAGTTTATTATGGCAAGGTTGTCGTCCCAAGGCCCCTCGCCTTCGCTAGCCTGTTCATTTGTCAGCGTTTCTCTTTGCTTCATTTCCCAATACGTACCAAAGCAATATTTGATCATATTCAATCTTATTCTGTGCTCGATTTTCCGTCAACAAAACCTCCAGTAAACAGTAAAAGGAGAACAAGAGTAGGAAATCTGCAATGCGTTCGCCATCTTGAAAGTTTCAGGTAAGCTAAATTTATTGATGGACTTGAATCGGGTTATGGCAAGCCGTTTGTAGCAAAATTTAATCTAAGATATATATGTTCAATCCTTTAAATAAAGGTTTAATTTAAAGTCATAAAAGGCATTCAATGCAATCCAATCCTTAAATTTTATATGCAATGCAATATCGCAAATATTGATTCAATCCAATCCTTAAAGTGCCCCTAACCCCAAAATATTTTTTTCGCTTAAATGAATCTGTGCACATGTTCGAGACGCATTGCGATCATTTTTTCCTTTTTCTAACAAATCCTGCTATTTTATAGGCTTCGAAAGTTGCGAAAATCCAAGCATCTTTTGTTCACGATCGAGTCAGAAGAGGAGTGGGTCTATTCCTGATGTGACGTCACAATCTACTTTGCATGCATTTTTACAAAGAGTTAATGCAATGTAAATCAGTTTTTGACGTCACATCAGGGACAGACCCACTCTCCTTCTGACTCAGTCGTGAACAAAAGATGATTGGATTTTTGCAACTTTCGCAGCCTATAAAATGGCAGGATTTGTTAGAAAAATGAAAAAATGGCCGCAATGCGTTTCGAACAGGTGCAAAGATTCATTTTAGTGAAAAAAATATTTTGGGGTTAGGGGCACTTTAAATTTTATATGTAATGCAATACCACAAATATTGATTCAATCCAATCCTTAAATTTTATATGTAATGCAATACCACTAATATTGATTCAATGCAATCCTTAAATTTATAAGCAATCTGAAAATTTTTGTTCAATCTTCCTGGGACGAGTGCAGCCATATAGAACCAGAGTAAATTTGCAAGGTATAGAACAAAAGATGGCAGCAGAGTGAGAAGAAAATTTTGACATAGAAGTGGAGTTTCCCAAATTTCTAGGAAAACTTGTGGATAGAACCGAGACAATATATTATTTGAGAACTTTGACACAGAATACTTGTGAAATGTTCGTGGCTAGTCTGACACGGTGTTTCGTCTCGGCCAAGAGACTCTTCAGAGACCTTTAGAATTCAAAGGCAAACTCGTTGAGCATCGCGCCCAAAGTCCCGTTTGCAAATTCTACATGTTGACAGTCTGGCCCTCTATCGCAGAAGGATTCCCAACCGTGTAATCACGAGATAAATGTATACAAAAGCAAAACTATTGTCAAATACTATTGTCAAATACTTGTGAAATGTTTATCTCGTGATTACACGGTTGGGAATCCTTCTGCTAAGCACATCTACTAAGGCCCAGCGATGGAATCGAGATTTTCCTTGTCCCTCATGTCTAGGGTTGCAACACTTTTTCATCGACCTAAGCAGGCTAATTGTTTGATCAAGAACTTCGGCCTGCGTTTCTGCAGCTTCTGTGTCAAAGTTCTCAAATAATGTAAAGCGCTTAGAACAGGACTGGATAAATGCTACATAAGTAGTTTTATTTTTATTGTGTTATTATTATTAATATATTGTCTTGGTTCTATCCACAAGTTTTCCTAGAAATTTGGGAAACTCCTCTTCTATGACAAATTTTTCTTCTCACTCTGCTGCCATCTTTTGTTCTATACCTTGCTCATTTACTCTGGTTCTATATGGCTGCACTCGTCCCAGCAAGATTGAACATATATTTTCGGATTGCACATAAATTATTTAAGGATTGCATTGAATCAATATTCGTGGTATTGCATAACATATAAAATTTAAGGATTGGATTGAATCAATATTTGTGGTATTGCATTACATATAAAATTTAAGGATTGGATTGAATCAATATTAATTTTGCGGTATTGCATTGCATATGAAATTTAAGGATTGGATTGCATTGAATGCCTTTTATGACTTTAAATTAAACCTTTATTTAAAGGATTGAACATATATATCTAAGATTAAATTTAATTTAAGGATTGGATTGAATCAATATTTGTGGTATTGCATTACATATAAAATTTAAGGATTGGATTGAATCAATATTAATTTTGCGGTATTGCATTGCATATGAAATTTAAGGATTGGATTGCATTGAATGCCTTTTATGACTTTAAATTAAACCTTTATTTAAAGGATTGAACATATATATCTAAGATGAAATTTTGCTACAAACGGCTTGCCATATCGGGTCCCATTGATAGTTCTGGGCTTTTCCCATTGATTTTATAGGGGGTCAGTAGGGGGCTCAGTAAGGGGGTCAGTAGGGAGTCAGTTGAATGGGGGTCAGTGTTTTGTCGAAACCCGATCCATGCAGTCACAGAAGATGGCAGCTGCTAACTCGACGGGCAGATTGGTGAATACAGGTAAAGTGAACGATGAAAATCAGAACTTGCAAAGTAAACAGACCGATGTAGTTGTCATTGGTGACTCCATGACAAGGAATGTTATTAGAAAGAATTTATCAAGAAATCAAATCGTTAACTCGTTTTCGTTTCCTGGAGCAACCATTGAAGACATGAAAGATTTTTCAAGGCCAATTGCCAAACATAAGCCCAGCAAAATTATTCTTCATGTGGGCACCAACAAAATAAGTTTTGACCAACCAAAGCATTAAGAAAAAAGTAAAATCGTTCTCTGGTAAAAAGTTTTGAAAAAACTATGAGCTTTCGACAGACTGAACTGCTGCCTTCAACGGATAAAAATGTGTGAAGCCTAAAAGCGAAAGAAATTTAAATATAACGAAAAATTCGCATAAATTAAAGGGTAAAAGCATGTAGTGGAAAGAACTGTAGGGGCAGACAACAATTCGTGCCCGCTCCCAAGACAATATCACATTCTCTTAAAGAAACACTAATTTTCTTAGCATTTTAAACATTCTTTCCACTACATGCTTTTACCCTTTAATTTATGCGAATTTTTCGTTATATTTAAATTTCTTTCGCTTTTAGGCTTCACACATTTTTATCTGTTGAAGGCAGCAGTTCAGTCTGTCGAAAGCTCATAGTTTTTTCAAAACTTTTTACCAGAGAACGATTTTACTTTTTTCTTAATATGAATCCTGGTAACGGATCTTCAATATTTTTACAACCAAAGCATGTTAAAAAGAAAATGGTCAATTTGGTCGAAAGCATTAAGCTGAGCATCCGTCTGTTAACGTTGCAAATTTTCATCGATAATCCAGAGAACTGATCAGCGATCTCTTTGTAACAAAATTTACGAGGTAAAGCGATTGCTTTCTTCCTGCTGCCAGCAAAAGAAATGGGATTTTATGAGCAACAATAACATTAAGGAAGATTCCCTTGATAGGAATGGAATGCACTTGAACCGTAAGGGTCGTCACTGCCTTGCGTCTAATTTTAGAGATTATATTAATGGTAATTGAGTTGTGCTGGTGCAGTTTGTAATCGACTTGATGATCAAACTTCTGCTGAATCCATGTCTTTTGACAAATTAATATTTGATACTAGAGGGTCCAAAATGGCCTCTATAAATGTAAACAGCCTTACTAGGCATATTGACCAATTAAGACCATTTATGGCAAATGAGCCTCTGGATATATTGGCGATCAACTAGTCAAAATTGGATCAGCAGTACTGTGATCAGCTGGTTAATCTGAAAGGTTATCACATTGTTCGAAGAGATAGAAATAAGCACGGTGGGGGAGTTTGTGTCTATTTCCGAAATAATATTTCATATACGAGAATATTAGAGCTTGAAGATGAGGTTCTTGAACTGATTGCCCTAGAAATAGGAAGCCTAATTTGAGTCCGTTTCTAGCACTCCATGGTACAGAACACCAAAATCTCCCCTGGATTATTGCGAGAGATTTGAAAGGTTGATAGCAAATATGATGAAATTTGCATTATGGGCGATTTGAATTGCAATTTTCTCTGTAATCCAGAGGCTCATACTATTAAATTGTGGAATTTAATGGTTAATTACCAATTGTCTCAAATAATTAAAGATAGATGGTTTTCAATCAGGTGATAAGTCGGCCATGTTCGTGCACAAAACAATAGCAAATTATGGCGTATGTTTTGCATTATAATAGAGTCAAATTCTCAACAGACTTTTTCTCTATTCTTCTGTGCACCAACATGGCTGCTGTGACGTCACGTGAACCATCTATATGACTAGGGTGAGCATTACTTCACAAACTCTCATTGATCTTTTCATTACGAACGGAAGTGAATGAATAATTTGTTCCGGCGTGTACCACATTGTAGCTCTCGATTAGTGACCACAACCTCAGAGATGCGGTTAGGGAAATTTCCATTCCCCGTGGGCAGCAAGAATTATAGAGTCACGGAATTTCAAGAACATGAATGCTGAAAAATTTGTAGCCGATTTGAAGAATGCTCCTTGGTCGGATCTTAGAATTTCGACGATGTTAATGATGCTTGGGGTGCGTGGAAAATGTGTTTTTGAGCGTGATTGATAAACATGCACCATTCGAACTATGAGAGTGAGAAACAAACCATCCCAGTGGCTAAATCAAGAATTGAAGCGGGAAGTGTTCAAGAGAGATTGGCTTAGGAAGAGGGCCATGAAAACTCGCCAGCCTAATGACTGGAAGTCATACAAGTCTCAGAAAATATTTGTTGACAAAGGAGTTGTCAAAGCTAAAAAAGAGTATTTTAGAAAACAAATCGAGCAGAGCTCTGGTGACCAAAGAGCGACATGGAAAGTGTTAAATGACCAAATGGGTAAGAAATCAGATAGTACTCAGATAAATGAGTTGAAGACAGATCTTGGGTCCATTTTTGATTCCGAGAGAAGTGCCGAGTGCTTAAATAATCATTTTGCCAATGTTGGTCCTAGACTTGCCTCAGAAATTCCTACTGTGGGTAACACTGTGGATCCATTGGATATTCTGAAAGGGATCAACTCCAAATTTTTCTAAAAAAGGTCAAATCTTCGGATATTTTAATGAAACTAACAGGAGTAAACTGGCCCCGACAAAATATCTAACAAATTGTTAAAGCTTGCGGCTCCTGTAATTTCTCAGGCCTTGGTTCACTTTTTCAATTTCTCTATTGAGTCGACTACTTTTCCCACTGTAGTGACAATGAATAGTACATTATTGTTTTTGTTGAACACTCTAATTGTCGTTATTGACAGAGCTGAAAAACGACTGCGCAAGTCACTGATCCGCGGCACGAAACGCAGGCTCAAGGGCGCGCTCATTCAAAAACACTATTTGTTCGGACAGAGCTGAAAAACGACTGCGCATGCGCCATATAGGGAGCACAAATCGTGCTTAAAAATCGTGCATGACACGCGAAGTGTCCATTTCGATCGGTTGATCTCGTCTTCTGCCTGTGTCACTTTATAACTCTTGACGGTGTGAATTTTGGAAGTGAGATCGTGGTGATTTAATTTAAGGAGACACATCAGATATGTGTAATATATTTGTGTGGAATTTTTGGGCCTTGAGATCCAAACCCAGTTAAATTTGTTTGGGAATACGCGCTGCAGAAACTAACCGAGGCTACGGTGAGTGTTCCATATTTGTTCTTGAAGCATGAAGTGTTCACAACGTTTGGTTCAGTTTGCACACTAGGGTATTGCCCATGCAATCTGTACAGTTTTCATCAACAAGATAATTTGGGAAGGGTTTTCTGAAATCACCTTTACAATCAATCATACATGTATTTACAATGCGTTAATTAAACGTAACATGTTCTAAGAGCATTATTTGAAAGTTGTCAACCTTCTCCTTGAACCAAGGCAGCAGTTCATTTAGAGTGCTGCCACTCTGCAATAGCCACTTAACCTCCTGACTGCCCCCATAAAGGCAGCTGTCTAAAAGAAAACACCTTGCCAACTTGTGAAGTTGGAATGAACACAAGTACTGGCCAGAACTACATAGAAAATATTGAAGTTCTTTGTCCCTGTCTCAGGGCATTTCTTCAATGAAAAGGTAAATTGGTTGCAAGACTGGCCTCTGAGATTACACTCAGAAGAAGTTCTAGTTGCACAGTAGTGTGATCAATAACATTGTTTAATTTATTGCCATAGTGAGGCTTGATTACAGAATCATAAATACTTGCCCACCAAAATACCCTGTGCAATCAACTGATACACCCATGTTCGGGAGACTGTTGGCCTGTTAATTAATGGAACATCCATATATTAGGAAAAGAACAATTTGTTAAATAAAAGTGCAAAGTCCAGGCCCTGCTTCCTGTTAATCCTAGGATTATTGACGGGGAAATACTGCTTCAAAGTGGCACCCGAGTGACTTAATTGTAGTCTAGCTTCCACAATCGCCAAATAATAATGATCTATCATTATTGTAATAATGCAACACACTTGGTGTCAACATCTATGTCAAAACTTGGAAGATGGTATTTCTCTTTTCCCCTTGACTGGCCATTATTTGCAAATCTATGTTCAACCCAGCGTCCAAGGCAAAATTATGGTTAGACTCAAATTTAAGAACATGTGTTAAGGCAAACAGTTAAGGGTCATTGGTTTATGTGTGGTTTATAGTATGTTTATATGGTTAGCTCATCATGTTTTCTTTGTCTTGGTTGTGTAATAAGAATGACTTTTTGTACTAATTTTCACAGCCCCCATAAAAACTGATATGTGCAGTTTCCTGTGTCTAGGAAAATAATAATATCATTATGATATTGTAGATTATAGCATTGTAATATGCATCTCATGGACAATAACATTCATTTTCGTTTTTTGTCCTTAGGGAGATGGATCCACCTGGTATTAATTGCCGCAGTTTTGTGAAATATTAGCTCTAAAAGGAGCGAGAAGAAATTCAGCCTTTTTTTCTCAGCAATAAACCACAATAATCTTATTGAGTTCACTTTGTCCATGTTGGTAGTGTGGAACAAAAGACTGGATAAAGTCACTGAGAAATCCAGACAATGCTGTTGAGTTTTAAGCAGTTTCTTTAGTACTCTTCACATTGTCAAACTTTTCAGTTTCTTCTTAGAACTGAATACCAGTCCTTAACCTTTTTTCAGTTATGAACTTTTTGGACCAGCACAGAACTTTAAGATGCCACTTTTTTAAATGTTGTACTTATAAAACAAAATGGGGACAACATATTCAAGCAAAAACATCACAAATGCATGTTGTTTGCACCTGCACGCAAACTTTGCGAATGCTTTTGATCTGATGAGTTGCCAACCCAGTAATGCTTCAGATACATGTAGTGACGTTGAAACCCAGAACACCTCCAAACACATTCAATGACAAGTTGTCAGAGAAAAAATTAAAATTAAAAACAAACATCTTCTTGAGCATTGGGACCCACATGGAATAGCCCTTGCATATGTGTATTATACTGATGACTGGATTCCATCTACTTAATATACAATCATCTTTTTAGGATAATACCACCTACGCCAGTCGGCAGATAATGCTAGAGTGAACTTCTTGCTATACAGCTGAAAATATTAATTTTGTGGAATGCCCCTTTCAGGGATGTTTACTAGTTGTCTATGCTCTTAAGATTTTGTTCAAACTCATCAAGTACAATGTAGCATGCATGTGTGAAATGTCTCAAGTTGAGATCAGTTTTGCAATATGCACTGTGTTGTCTGAACTGATCCTTGTAAAATTTTTGTAGTTTCTTGTCAATTGTTAAATATGGAAAAAATGGATTTACTTTCTGAAAG
>NC_090884.1:19096791-19109291 GCF_036669925.1 Montipora capricornis | reverse complement strand
TGTTTTGACTTTTAAAACCGTTCGTACCCATTCAGTTACGGGATAGTTCGCCTGTATTGTACAAAGTGAACAAGACGGTATAATCGCGAAATACTTGCGATAGCGCTAAGTTATATTTTGGACTGCCGTTTTCGTTGCCGTTGCCGTCGCCTTTGCTTAAACTCCCTAATTATTATAGCCTTGCAGTTACACCTTTTCTACTCAAGATTGAGAAAACATTGAATGAATAGCACGGAAAAAGAAGGATTAACTTTTATACTGAAAAGATGTAAATTTCCAGCGTAAACTTACCTTCCTCAGGTGAGAGGAAAATTATTCATCATTAAATATGTACCCAGTTGTCCTGTTGTGACCAGTGTAATGCATCCTTTATCGACATTTGTAAATATTTCAAATGGACATAGAGAACCACACATGTTTAGAACCTAAAAACGCGAGGACTTATGGGAAAGCTTTCACCGGTGACAGCACGCGCAATTTCGCTGCCAGGTGACCTACTTGTGAGGAGTAAGAAATGACTGTTTTCTCCTAAACGAGGTTGGTGACCTATCTTTTTTTTGGCATAATTTTATTCTCTTACTCCTCCTCTTTCTGCTGCACGCACCCGAGGTATATTTGTAATCAGTACCTTTTCATGTCGTGTGCCGGTGTCATAAAACAAACATTAAATTATTCCTTTTGACCCATGCAATACACCTGTTTTGTTATTTCAAGAATTACGCCAAAGCTGTGCCTCCTGTTGCTGCCAAACGTAGCGTGAACCGATGCAGCAAATTTATCCTTGATAAATGAAGTCGCAATGATTAAACGAGTAACTTGAGCAAGCTATAGCTCCCAAACGAGGTTGGTGACCTATGTTTTTTATTGCACATTTCAAGTCACCATAATGTGGGGAACAATCGAGAAAAGTTTAAAGAAAATCCTACGACAACTTCTATTACTAAGGAATCACCTTAAAGAACCCGAGCCTATGGTATTGAGAAGATCGCAAAGAGAGCGTCGTCCTGTAGGCTCAACTTATAGGAAGGGGTGAATGTAGTGACAATGAATAGTACATTATTGTTTTGTTAAACTCTAATTGTCGTTAGTATTTATATTTTATTGGGATGCCTGTGTCGCGCCCGTAAACATTTGTAACAGCGGTTTTGCTATGTTAGTCCGACATGTTTGTTAAGTTGATCGTGTAGCTAGAGCTTTTGTTGATTAAAACCTTATTGAACTAGGGAAAGTCTTTGGTTTCTTCGCTACACCCACTGATTGGAAAATTCCTAAGATCTTCTCTTTATTTAAGAATGGTGAACGAAGTGATCCAAGCAACTACGCACAGATATCAGTAGCTATCAGTACTGACAACCATAGCTCATGTTTTTGAAAGACTTGTGTACAAGCAAATGTACGCACATTTTATAGGCAATAAGCTGACATTGAGCCTAGTCAATGTTGATTTATTAACGGAGTTGATAATGTAAATTGGCCACCGTACAGAGATTCTAAAAGCTGACGTTTCGAGCGTTAGCCCTTCGTCAGAGCGAATCGAGAAATTGTGGGGCATGTGTAGTTTTTATAGTAGAGTAGGAGCTAGTAACGCTGTTGGTGGTAACATGGCAACGTGAAAAATAGGAAACATTAGTTAAATGAAAAGCGTTCGTTAATACCGTGAGGATTAAGGGTGCGATTTAGAATAATTTTTGTTCTAGATTCTTGCGGTTTTCCGTTGTACCCAGATGTAGGGAAAGGCTGTAGATACAAAAATTTGGTTTATCAACAGAGTTGATAATGTAAATTGACCTCCGTACAGAGATTCTAAAAGCTGACGTTTTGAGCGTTAGCACTTCGATTCGCTCTGACGAAGGGCTAACGCTCGAAGCGTCAGCTTTTAGAATCTCTGTACGATGGTCAATTTACATTATCAACTCCGTTGATAAACCAAATTTTTGTATACTACTTGCCCACCGACGCAGCACCACAGTTTCTTTAGAAAATACCCCTTCATTCAAAGGCTGTAGATAGCCATGTGTTTTTTGGAGTGGTTAGGGAGATTAAAACGACAAGCGACCGGCTTAGATGCATCCTTGTCATTCTTCTCAACATTGCGAAGATGTTCGCTGAATTGGTCCGCTGGTAGTCTACCTGTCTCGCCAAATGTATAATTTATTGCATAACGCACAGGTTATGCAACAAATGAAATTTGCGGAGGTACATGTGAAACAATCGGTGATCTTAACGGATCGCTTAGATCCCGATATCTTGCTAGTGTTAAGAATGAAAGGACAAGTTTTACATCGTGAGCGTGCACATTTGAAAGTGCTGGTTTGCTCGTGTTTGAATGAAATGGGTGGAGGTTTGCGAAAAGATTCTACCAGTCTCGGGATCATTTTGGAGTAATTTAAAATTATTAAGAATGATACTTTTGACTGCGTGATTATGAGGATGGAAAGTGAGGGTGAATGGAATTCTGTCATTCTTATCTTTTTGTGACGTTTGTAGTGCTCACTGTCGATCAAATTGTTGGGCGCGATGATGGCCCGCTTTGACCACAGAGACCACCTTTTTGAAGAACTTGCACATCTCCTCTGATTTGCTGGAGAAATCGGAGTCATCACTACATAGACGTTGAAGTCTAAGAAATTGAGAATAAGGAATGGTGTTCTTGACATGTCGTGGATGTGACGATGAATACAACAAATAAACACTTTTTGGATCAACGCACTGTCAAAGAACCAAGCTCGGAAACGTTCTTCCGCCTTGCCGAACTAGTTTCAACACTTAACTGTTTCATTCTTAAAACTAGCAAGATATCGGGATCCAAGCGAATGTCATTTATTGTATAACCTGTACGTTATGCAATAAATTATACATTGGCCAGATAAATAGACAGCTAGGCAACCAATTCCGCGAACACCTTCGCAATGTTGAGAAGAATGACAAGGATGCATCTAAGCCAGTCGCTTGTCATTTTAATCTCCCTAACCACTCCAAAAAACACATGGCTATCTGCGGCATTTCCCTTATCTAGGTACGACGGAAAGCATCTAGAATCTAGAACTAACATTCATCTTCCAAATCGGCACCCTTAATCCTCACGGTATTAACGAACACTTTTCATTTAACTAATATATGAATTTCCTATTTTTCACATTGCCATGTTACCACCAATACCGTAGCTCCTACTCTACTATAAAAACTACACATAACCCACAATTCCTCGATTCGCTCTGACGAAAGGCTAACACTCGAAACGTCATCTTTTAGAATCTCTGTACCGTGGCCACTTTACATTATCAACTCCGTTGATAAAACCAAATCTTTGACACTGTTGACCATGATCTCTTATTAAAAACGTTGATGCATTATGGAGTTCAAGGTCCGACCTTAGTTAAATCTTACTTAACGGGTAGGCAACAGTTTTGTGTAGCAACGGTGTGTCATCTGGCAAAAGTCTCATATCTTGTGGGGTCCCGCAAGGTTCTATACTGGGTCCAATGCTTTTTCTTATTTTTATCAACGATTTGCCAAAGTGTTTAGATTTCAGTATTGGGAGGTCTTTTGCTGATGACACATACCTAATTTTTTTTTCCATAAATAAATATTTGCCTGAACTTCAAGACGAAATAAACAATGATCTCGGTAAAATATTTGCTTGGCTTTGCTCCAATAAGCTTTCATTGAATATACTGAAGACTGAGTTTATGGTGATTGGTTCACGGCAGAGAATTGCAACATTAGAAGGTGACATACCATTATCCATTAACAGAGTCGCTTTACGCAGACTTAAGAGTGCTAAATGTCTTGTTTTAAATATTGATGAATTCCTGACTTGGAACAGCCACACTCAAAGTATACGTCATGAGGTTACCTGTAATGTACAAGTTATTAGGAGGGTTAAGCCATTTCTTTCTTTAGGAAATCTATATAGGTCATTATAGTTCACCACTAAATTTTCTGCGATTCTTATTAGTTTAAATTGATCATGTGACGCGATAGTGTTTGTCCGCGGAGAGACACGTTCAGCCCATAGTGCCCGTCCGAGGAAAATACCCGGATGGATAGTAGTCGTCCGCTGAAAATACCTTTGTAAACAAGCGGCCTTATGGAAAATAAACAATCGAAATTGTATTAAGAAGGTTTTTGTTTGTTTTCTTTTTCAAATTTTACATTGGCTGACGCGGCTTTCGTCTAATAAAGTTGAAAATAATTCAACATGATTTTTGAGCTGGCGCGCGGAAGAAAATTTGGTAGTGAACAATAAAGACAATAGAGTGTTTCTGTCGAGGAACTATCGGCTGATAATTGCCCTGTGGAAATTTGATGTTCTTAAAACAAATATTTGCCTGAGAAGCGAAGCTTCGAGGGCAAATACGCTTGTTTAAATACATGTAGTTGAACCTTATTTTAGTTATGGCTGTATAGTCTGGGATGGGATAGGCAATACTTTATCTTCGAACCTTTAAAAACTTAAAAATCGGGCACCACGAATCCTCACTAGTGCTGAAATTCGTAGTGAGCTTAGTTGGATATCGCTCGCTGAAATGAGACAGAACACAAAGCCATAATGATGTTTAAAGTGGTTAATGGATTGTGCCCTTCTTATCTCTCGGATATGTTTACCTTTCATAAGACTCTAAATGATTATAGCCTTTGAGCTTCTAACACTGATCTTGTACTACCCAAAACTAGAACAAATTATTACAAAAACAGTTTTGTATTTTTGGGAGTTTAAGTATGGAATGCTCTTCCAAGTAGTTTAAAGCACGAGACTTCCTTAGATCGTTTTAAGGCCAAACTTAAGTCGTTTACTATCTGCACGGGCAAAGCTTAACTTAATTGATAATCTTTATGGCTTTGTTCTTAATTTTTACATTATTATTGTAATTTGTATTGAAATGCACAGCTTCTAGGTAGAACAGGGTACAACATAGTTCACATCTATTGCTCAAAATATTGTTTATATTGTATATCCCAGGAGCACTCAGGCATATTTCAGTGCCAGGACTCCTACCTGGCTGAACCAGAAAGGATATACAACATAGTTCACATCTATGACTCAAAATATTGTTTACGTTGTATATCCCAGGAGCGCTCAGGCACATTTCAGTGCCAGGACTCCTACCTGGCTGAACCAGAAAGGATATACAACATAATTCACATCTATGATTCCAAATATTGTATATCCCAGGAGCACTCAGGCACATTTGAGTGCCAGGACTCCTCCTACCTGGCTGAACCAGAAAGGATATACAACATAGTTTACATCTATATATGACTCAAAATATTGTTTCTGTTGTATATCCCAGGAGCGCTCAGGCACATTTGAGTGCCAGGACTCCTACTTGGCTGAACCAAAAAGGATATACAACATTGTTAAATCTACAACTCAAAATATTTGTTATGTTGCATATCCCAGGAGCGTTAAGGCACATTTCAATGCCAGAACGTCTACCTGGCTGAACCAGAAAGGATATACAACATTGCTTAAATGTACAACTCAAAATATTGTTTATGTTGTACATCCCAGGTGCGCTCAGGCACATTTCAATGCCAGGACTCCTACCTGGCTGAACCAGGAAGGATGTACAACATTTATTACTTTCAATTGTCACAAATGATCCAAATTCTTAACATTGCTGATTTTTTAAATTACTGGCATTATGAAAAAACAACTTTTAAATGAATGTCCTAAAAGGGATTAATCAAAGCCAGTATAACATGCAAAATCATAAAAATGAAATATCATCTGTGGTTTAAATCTATGCCTGGTTGCCAACCTCTTTTCTCTTTGTAATACGATAAGCTGTGATCAATAGTGCTAACCTCTGAAGAGAAAACCAGAAGGCAACTGGCTCTTGCTGAATTTTGATTTCTTTATCGGACCCCCAAATCGATTTTTGGATCGTTAATAGTGTCGATTGGCCACCTGGATGCTATAGGCCTTTGAGTTACAGCTCAGGCAACACCAAACGGGCATTACGAAACAGCGAAACACCGAAACAGCCAAAAGAAGCACCAAAACACCATGTATGACCCCACCATACATTGAATACTAACCGACAAAGATTAGATTTGAGATTAAATATCGTTTTAGGCCTAATTAGCTCCTAATTCATTGAGATTAAGATTAGGATTCAGATTAAGACTGAGGATAACTTATTAGGCCTAAAACGATGCTTAATCTCAAATCTAATCTTTGTCGGTTAGTATTCAATGTATGGTGGGGTCATACATGGTGTTTCGCTGCAAAAATATTCGAGAAGTTTAACCTTAAGTAGCTGCCTGAATCGCTATTAAAATTCCTGCGAAACAGAAAAAAAACTCAGAACTAGGTATTGTATACTACATGTACTGACTTCAAACAAGGGAAATCTATTCCTTTTACAGGTGTCCTGTTACATGTGGCCTTCAAGGAGGGCGTAGAGACTCCAAGGCTGTGCTCTAACGGCGCCCGGTCGCCTGAGGCGACTAACATTTGGCTTCGGGCGAGTGAAGAAAGTTACCCGGTCGCCCGGCCGGGCACTCATACTTATTGTATTTCTAGCAGATAAGGAGGCTAAAGAATTTAATATGCTGGTTGTTATAGTTTACGAAACCTCTCAGAAAATGTTTTTTCTTCGTACAAAGCAATCGGTTCAAAGGCCGTTCCACATGTAACATAATCCGTGACTTTGCACGTAGCCGGCGGCCGCACGAATTTCGATTCTTTCTCAAAAAATTGCATTAAATTTGGAACGTGAAGTTTGGCATTTTTTGGTTATAGTTTTAAAAGAGTTCTTACTTCTGCTCTGACAATGGTAAAGCGCGGCTGGCGAAGCGATGCAATTTACTTTTGTAAGAACCCGGGAATCGCAGTTTATGCAAATGTAATTTTTTTACGATTTTTCGCGGCTGCGCCTGCTTGGCCAAAATATATTTTGGTTATGGTTGTTTTTCCCCTGTATATGAAATAACGAAATAAAAAAGGGAAAGATATACAAATAACGCTGTGACTGGCGCTTCGAACGAACAAAAAGCTCATTCCACTAAACATTTTACTGATAATATAAGGATAAAATACTTTAGTTCTGTCCTGTAGCGATGATTTTCGTCCAGATCAAGATGACTTGCTAAAAGAAAAAAATGATAGCTTTTGGGCCGCGGTGGTTTCATTGTTTCATGGCAGTTTTTACAAAAGCTCCACGGGTATCAAGCGGCATTGATTCACGGTTAGAAAATTTATTTAACCCAACTAACCAGTAAAAAGGTTTACCTGCATTAGACCCAAACGTTTTTACATAAACCTGCGGCAATCTTTACTTTTTCACTTTTGAACCTGAAAAACATCGGTGGCGTTGCCATTTTTCTCGTCTTTCTCAAGTATGACGTGGAAAATTTGACGGGTTGCGGGTTTTTCTTGCACTAGCGACTTTGAGGATCACCAGGGCCCGGTTGTTCGAAAGCCGATTACGGCAATCCAGGATTAGTGTGAAGTTTTGTTTCATGTTTTCAACTTTTTGGTGAAAGTTTCTTCTGCTTATTTTCGTTTTTCAAGATTGACTTCTTCTAATGTAAACTTTTGCCGAATATCAGCGTTGAACAGCATTTAGAAGTAGAGAAATAAACTCCTTGGTTAATTTTTAATCTGAGATTAGCGTTAATCGGCTTTTGAACAACCGGCCCAGCAGAGCAGTAGCAGCAATGTTTTTTTTTTGAGAGAGATGAACGAAGATCTTGCTACGTTGTTGATCTCAGATAATTAATTAAATAAATAAATAATTAATACGGGCAACCAACTTGGAGGGCTTGGGAGCCCCGAAATTTTCCTTAGAGCACAGGGCCCGGTTCCTCGAAAGCCGATTAACGCTAATCTAAGATTAAAAGTTAACCAAGCAGTTTATTTCTCTACTCCCAAATGCTGTTCAACGCAGATTTTTGGCAGAACTTTACATGAGAAGACGCCAATCTTGAAAAACAAAAATAAGCAAAAGAACCTTTCACCAAAAAGTTGAAAACGTAAAACAAAAGTTTACGCTAATCCTGGATTAAGTTAATTGGCTTTCGAGGAACCGGGCCCAGCTCTTTGAGAGACAATACTGTGCTGATTTTATTTCCAGTACCATTAACCCTGTCATATAGAAAGTCTCCTACTGTGCAAGACCCACTACAACCCTCCTCAAAGAAGTCACCTACAATGGTTGGCCACCTTACAAAAACAAGTGCCCACCACAACTATGCGAATTTTTGGAATCCCAGGTACCATCTCACAGAAAATGGAATGGTGCTGAAAAGCAACGGGATAATCATGCCAAAGGCCATGTGGGACCAAGTCCTAAAGACCATCCACTCAGAAGAAGTATGTGTTTAGATCGGGTACCTCTAATGATATCAAGCACATGGTAAAAGATGCTGATTTATCCAAGGAACACTCACCAGTTCGACAAGTACTACCAGTTATGCAACCCAATCTCGCGATTCGGCCATGGGAACATTTCGGAAGTGACATATTTGATGTCAATGGAAAGAAGTATATTGTGAATCCTTGATTCAAAAATTGAAGCCAAGCACAAATAGACAAACTAACTCCTACGAAATATATATAAAATATGGACGGTGCTTTTTTACTCTGATAATGACCCAGTGTTGAAAACGTTTGGATTTTACTCTTTAGTATAATTGTTAACCTTTCAAGTAAAATAGTTCACTTTTATATCGTGATGGTCGACTACTATTTCAGACATCTTGTGGTCATACTCTCAAGCAAGATTAGTGCGGACATCATCTACAACCATTTTACTAGGGTGTTAGCTACATACGGCCTACCCGTAACAGTTACTTCTGAATGGCCCACAGTATGTCAGCCTGAGAAATCCAAAACAAAGTGTACCCAAAGTGGTAGATAGAGAGCAGTTTCCCAAAATAGCCTTGTGGATGTGCTGCACAACCCCATCAGCCAATCACTTTCCTTCACCCTATGAACATTTATTTGGGCAGAAACCAATTCTCCTTATATCTTCAACCGTGGAACAATATAGTGTTGTTACCTCCATTTCAAGACACTAACATAGCAGACCCCAAAACAAGCATGCCCTTGGACTAATTTTCTGAAGAAAAACCACGACCACAGTTAGAAGAATTTGTTGATTGAATACACATTTAATCCACTTAATATGAGGTCAGACCTAACTACCATAACTTAACAAACCAAAAGAAACCTTAAAAACTAAAATTTTAAACCATTACTTCCAAGGCAAACGCTGGTAAAGGAAGTGTAGATTTCAGTGGCACTTAAGTCTGATATGCACAAGTCGTACAATGTGCGATCCTAATGGCTCAGATCAAACTATAACCATTCATTTAAAACAACTTTTATGGTTAGCCATCACTGTCGTCTTCTAGTCCATCAATTTCGTCTTCATTCCCACCAATTGCACGCCAAAATGCCATGGCAACCTAAAATCCAATAGAAAATGAGAGTCAGAACTTAAGAATCACACTAAGGTTGTGTTCTATTGGGATCAACTGTTTTAGGTTGGTTGGGTTTTTTGGTGCTTTATTGGGAAACAAACCGTGTTTGGTTGGTTTGGTTGATCAACTTTACCAAGTGGCATCAAACTAGGTCATTAAAAACAAGAGGCTACGGGTTGCACAAATAAACTGAATAGCCACCGGGGGGCTAACACATACAGATAACAATACACTGCAAGTGCCACACCACCGGGGGTGTGCACAAAGAAACTAAATAGCTACCGGGGGGTTAACGCCGCAAATAACAATACACTGCAATTGCCACACCAACGGGGATGAACACAAACAGAAAGAAAAGCAATAAATACCGGTAACACTAAAACCGGAAACTAGCAGTATTACATACATCAAAGAAGCTTCTACGAGCGACAAAGAGAACACCACCCCATGGGGGGTTGTGCAAAAACCAACTTTGGAAACACGATCGTACTCAGTCAATACGAAGTGCAAGACACCGGGACTTGAGTAATTTGGTACCAAACAAAGTATTCTTGGCCCTACCCCTAACAAATAGATCCGGTCTGTCAGGGAGAAAAAACCACTCTCTTACAAATGAATTCAAGTGAACGCCATCATCACATAAAAGCGGCCAAAATTGCGCTGACTTCCACATAGGAACGATTAAGGTCCCTATCGCCTTACAATCACGCAAGCGACTTAATGATCTGCCGATTAGTACAGTTGGTGGAACAAGCCAATTATTTTCCGTGGACCAGTCCTGCGAAAAAGCATCAACAGCTTCCGTACCTGGCTGGATAAATCTGGAATTAAACCTGGGCAACTTGGAATAGTAACTGCAGGCAAATCTGTCAACAGAATGCGGGCCCCAGAGCTCATCAAGGTGACGGAAAATTTCGTCATTAACATATGGTGCAAATACCTCCTCATAATTTGAGAAACCTTCCCGCAGCTTGAAGTCATTGAAATAATTTGACCAACAATAGATTCAATTTCCTTCACATGAATAAAGGCAGACAACTCTAATTTGGCACAAATACCATCAAGATTGGAGCAAAGCTTTTCAATTCTGGCACCACTACAAATGTAGCAAAAATATAACCGGTGTGAGTGTCAATATCGTAGCCAATCCATGAAAATTTATTCACAGGCTCCCATTTGGACTTCTCATGATTAATTTCAAAACCGCAACGCGAAAGATCAGAACGAACACGAAAACTATTGAATTTGGCAACCTCCAACGAAGATGCTGCACCAACTCCGTCATCGAAAAATGTGGCAATCGGAATACCCTGCGCCCTCCAATGCGCTTCCAAAGGCTTTAACAACTTAGTGAAAATAAAAGGTGCACTGGAAAGCCCAAAAGGCAAAACAGTAAACTGAAAATATCTAGTATGCCCGCTACCAAAATCCCACGAGAATGCTAGATAACGGCGATGATCGGGAAAAATGTCAACATGGTGGTATCCTGACTTCAAATCAAATGAAAACACAAAATATTCTTTAGAAAAAGCACTCCTAATGGTAGGTCACACTTAAATTTCTGCTTGTACACATGCAGATTGACATGTCTTAAATGTAATAAGCCTCTTCTTGCCGCTGCTCTGTACTGAAACACTCAGTGGATTGATAATATCCGGAGGAGAGAATAGCTCTTCGATATGATTACCGCGCAAAAGTTCCAGAATAGCTTCGCCAACAAAATCTGCCTCTTTAACGGCCGACGCATTGTTCCTGTAATGATGACATGAGGGCGTAGTTGGTAGAGATAAACGGGATCTTATAACCGTCTCTGATTATATTCAAAATGAAATCTGGAGCACCCAAGGATTTCCAACGATCGATAGAATTCAACAATTTGCCTTTAACAAAAACTTGCGGGAGTTCAACGAAACTACGAACAGAATGACCACATCTTCAAATTCAAAGCTGTTCCCATCAACCCAATCACACGGGGGATCAAGAAAGCAAACGTCACACTTACGATTTTCGTCGAGTCCTAGTCAATTGATACCTGCTGCAGATTTCGAACCAGAACGAGAAACTTGTGAACATTCGCACCTCCAATGGCCAAATTTTCCGCAAGCGAAGCAATTCCCAGATCTTTCTGGAGCCCCAGACGAACGAGGAAAGGAACGCCGATCACTCTGGTTACGCGTAGCTCTAAACGCAGAAGAACCTCCATAACCCTGGAAGCAAAACTGAGAACGATAAGAGCGAAAAAAAGGACGCCGTTTTGCAGACTTCTTAGCAGCTGCGGACTTTAAAGCCTTCTCAGCTCTTTCTTCTGCCCTGCGAATCTTCTTGCCATCCGCTTCACTATCAGCAAGCTCATGCTGGGTGTATTCTTGAATGGTCTTCCAACCGAACTCGGACTTGTCTGCTAAAAGGAAAAGCTTTTGCCTTTCAGTCACCATAGACATACCTTCTGACAGGGAGGCTTTGGCTTTGTCAATTGCATTGGCTTCGAGACGTGACTTAGCTTCAACCAAGGTATCCTGCAGCTTTGAATTGAATTTGTACTGAACTTCGTTTCCTTTACTGACGCTTAAAAGATTTCGGTTCCTCTCTACGAAGCTTTTTAATTTCACGCAACTGCTCATCATCAGCTTCCACACCAGAATGCTTAACACTCTCAGCCGAATCAGCTACTAATTTGGAAATCTGCTCAAACAAGGACCTGTTGTTTTCAGCGAGCGCACTGCTGATAAATTCCCGCACTTCAGTGGGAACCGCCATGATTAAATAAACACGAAGGAAGAAGACTAAAGAAAAACGAGCGACGAGGACGACTAACTGACCTAGAATGATTCAAATCTCCCGCCAAAGCCCTAAATACCTCTTGAACAACCCCCACAACCACCTGCGAACCTCAAAATCGTGCGACAGAATATTAATTTCTGACTAATTCATTCACGCCATTCAAACGTCAGAAATTACATTTACTGCAGACCAGTTACCCTTCATGTCAGTTGGTGTCGATTAATTTGGTCCCCTTTCAAGTGTGGCGTGGACAAAGTTTTCAAAAGGTATACAGTCATCTTCAC
>NC_090884.1:19079291-19091791 GCF_036669925.1 Montipora capricornis | reverse complement strand
GGCGAAGAAATTGAAAGGTAAAAACTTTGGAATCTCACCGGACCTTCCAAAAGAAATTCTAGAGCGTAGAAAGAAGATGCATCGTTTTAAAAAGGCAAAAGAAGAGGGTAAGACCGTCTATTTTAGTAGGGCGGAGCCTGATAAGTTGTTTATTGACGGTGTTCAAATATAAAAACGTAAAATCTAAAACTTCAGGTCATGTATAAAACTATTTCTTTACCAAATTTGCATTATTTTTTTCCAAGAACTGGGGTTTTTTGTTTGCATTGTTTACTAGGTGTTATGCGGATTGCAAGACCCTTTGTGTTAGTAGCTCTATATTTAACAGCTTTCGCTGGCTACTTTTTTAACTATGTAATTGTGTGTCGTAGTTTTGCTTTGTGCCTTTTGTTTTCTTTTTCGCATTTTAGCGGGCTAACTTTATATTGTTCTTGTGTGAGGGACATGCAGTGCACCCATGGCTTGAGCTTCATGTATGCAGATGCCTCTTGACGTATTTATTGTTCCGTTCTCTTCACTGAAATGACTGTTTGAAATCTTCACAAAACGGAATTTAAATTTTAGAATTCTATCTCTAAATTTTCGGGGGATTCGCTCTTTTGACAAAAGAAAGACACTTCTTTACTGGTTAACAAAAGAGAGATCCGATATTATCCTTTTACAAGAAACTTACAGTACTCCAGACGTCGAAAAGTTTTGGAAGTCGCAGTGAAGGGGCGACATTTTCTTTAGTCATGGTTCGGAGCACAGTAGTGGGGTTATGATTCTGGTTAAGGAGAAATTCGATTGTGATATTGGAGAACGCCAAGAAGATGAACAAGGAAGATTTATTATTTTGAAAGGTGTCATTCAGGGATATAGTTTTGTTTTTGTCAATATTTATTCCCCAAATAAGACCAAAGATCAATGCATCTTCTTTGAGGAAATTCAAAAACAACTCGATAAATTAGAATTAGAGGATAATTGTGAAGTTATTATTGGAGGCGATTTCAATGTTATTTTCGACGCTGAGTTGGATGGAACTGGAGGCAAAGCTCAAGTAAGAGAATCCTGTAATAAAATTGAAGATTTGTGTTCATCTTATGATCTGACTGATATCTGGAGAATAAGAAATCCAGATACTAAGGGCTTTACATGGAGACAAAAAAACCCCACAATACAACGCCGTTTGGACTTTTGGCTGATAAGCAGTAGTGTTCAAGAAGAGGTAGAAGATGTAGATGTTATTCCTGCAATAATAACAGATCACTCCGCTATTACAATGCATATAAACGGAATTGAAGAAACGGGACGGGGACCTTCCTTTTGGAAATTTAATTCTAGCCTTTTAGAAGATGATGAATATATCTCTTTTATAACTGAGAATTACAATGATTGGTTGGAAGATGGAAAAGAGATTCAGAATCCAAGGGTCCTTTGGGACTTCATTAAGTATAAAATCCGTTATGAAACTATTACCTATAGCAAACAGAAGGCTAGAATTAGAAGGGAGAAATTATTAGACTTAGAACAAAAAATTAAAGAGTGCACAGCAAAATGCGATGAACAGCCCAGTCAAGAAAACTTGAGAGATCTGGAAATTTTAAAAACCGAATATGATAGTCAATATGATTATATAGGGCAAGGAGCAATAATTCGCTCGAGAGTAAATTGGTACGAATATGGAGAGAAAAGTAATAAGTACTTTTTGAACCTACAAAATTCCAAATGGATTAACTGTGGAGTTTTATCTTGGCTTCTGGCATCTCATAGAGAAATGTCTCGTCAATTCCTTGAATTTCGCTCACAAACACGGACAACTGTCAAATTCGCAAAAACAAGCTATGATTACGTTGTTGGAGAAGAAAGACAAAGACAGACGTTTTATCAAAAATTGGAGATCGATCTCACTGATTAATGTCGATGTTAAAATCGCATCAAAGGCAATTGCAAGAAAGTTAGAATTGTTTTTACCTGAGCTTATTCATTCAAATCAAAATGGTTTTATCAAGGGAAGATCATTACTTGATGGAGTTCGAACAATTGAAGATGTACTTGAATTTGCTAAATTTACGGATAGTTCAGGTATTCTTTTAGTAGTTGATTTTGAGAAAGCATTCGACTCTTTGAATCATTCTTTCCTTTTTAAAATCTTGGAAAAATTTAACTTTGGAACGCAATTTATAAAGTGGATCAAAACCTTCTACACTAACGTATCTAGTTGTGTCTTAAATAATGGTTTTATTACTGATTTGTTTGATATTCGTTACACGTTAGGCAGGGCGATCCCTTGTCACCTTTGTTATTTATTTTGGCCATTGAAGTGCTTGCCTGCAGAATTCGGGAGGATAAGGGAATTATAATTAAAGGTATTTTAATCAATGAGGAAGAAATCAAACTAACACTTTTTGCTGACGATATGACTTGTTTTCTTAGAGATATTGCATCATATCATCGTTTATTGGCAGCTCTGCAGATTTTTTATAAATTCTCCAACCTTCGAGTTAATGATGGAATTGTATTTGATTATCATATAGCATCAGGGATGAGAGCCAACTTTGACTTAGTTCTTAAGTCTATCAAAGATATATTGAACATGTGGAAGTGGAGAGGACTTACACTACTAGGAAGAATTCAGATTGTTAAATCCTTTATTCTACCAAATTTTTGAGTAAAGCGGCGTTGATTGCAGCTTCGGAAGAGTTGATTAAAGAGGTCAACAGTTTGATTTACCGTTTCATTTGGAAAGGTTCCGCTCTCATCAACGATATCGAAGATGGTGGACTTAGGATGCTAGACATTCAATCGCTGATTCAAGCTCAAAGGGCGATGTTATTAAAACGATTTGTAGATGAAGAAAACAAGAGTTTTTGGAAGATAATACTAGATTATTTTCTTTCTGCAATAGGTGGAAAATTCATTCTTAAGTGTAATTTTGATACAAGAAAGTTGCCTGTCTACCTTCCAGCTTTTTATAAAAATGTCTTAATGCTTGGTCGGCACTTAATGGATCTCCTATAAATACGTACAGAGACGTCGTGCATCAAGTTATTTGGAATAATAAATACATAATTGTTCAAAAGCTATCAACCTTTGAAAAAAATTTCTATTCTAAAGGAATTATAACGGTCGGTGACCTCCTGTCTGATGCGGGAGTCTTTTTAAAGGGTGCAAATGTGTCAAATGCAAATCTTTCTCCATTAGAGCGTTTTAAATTAATGGGTATTGTCGATGCAATCCCTCGTGAATGGAGGCAGATCATTAGACAAAGTCCACAACATCTCCCGTCCTTACACATTGGTGACACAATTTATTTAAAGTTGGAAAACTCTCAGGTAGCCTTGTTAAAGGTCTCATACAAATTGCTTTACGCTGCTTTTAAAAGCAGAAAACAAGCTCCTCCCACAGCTCAAAAGAAATTTCTGGAGAAGTTTCCCCAGCTTCAAATTGATTGGAGCAAAATATACTCCTTACGTTTATAGTTACAATTGAAACTAAAATTCGTGAATTCCAATATAAGATATTGAATAATATAGTCTTTACAAATGAAAAGATGTTTAGGTTAAAAATGATTGATTCGCCTTTATGTACATTTTGCAAACGAGAAATTGAATCCATTGAACATCTATTTTTTTACTGCAATGTGACGAAGACTTTTTGGGAAGCTTTTTGTTCTTGGCTTAGTAATTGTAACATTAACATACAATCCTTCAAAATAATAGAAATTTTGTTTGGAATATTCAATATAGGAGACGACTTTATTATATTAAACCATCTGATATTGACAGCTAAATTGTATATTTATAGATGTAAGTTAAATACTGTACATCCGATTTTACGAGTTTATAAGGCCAAGATTAAAGCTGTATACCAAGTGGAGAAAGAGATAGCAAGTAGGCCGAACAAACTAACTAAACATACCAAGAAATAGGAAAAGCTTTTGGCATATGCATATGTAGGCTTGTAGTGTGGGTGTTCTCCATGTGTCCCTCTTATGAATTATTATTATTATTATTATTCTTTGATAATAATGATGATGATTGTTATTATTATTATTATTTTAATTAATTAATTATTATTTTTTTTACTATTGTTCAAATTATTGTAAGAGTGTAAGTGTAGTAGTGTTTTCTTGCAATTGTTATTTACTGAGTTGTAATTAGTAGTCTATTATGTTTTGATATTGTAATTAATAGTGTGATTTGTATTTTAGTAATTCATAATCGTTGTATGTGCTTAGATGTAACAAAATAAATTTAAATTACAAAAAAAGAAAAATCATTTTGCATCGTGCTTTAAACGTAAAATATGCCTTACATCAAAACGGACGAGCAATTGCTATTTTGCGGGCCACTCTATTATGAGATCTTTTTTTTAATAAAAATAAAGTTGAAGTGGAGTTGAAGTTAAAAACGTCAATAGCGGGTCTATTCAGGGACGAAAGTTATCGAGATCTCCTGGAGAAACTCAGAAGAAGACAGACAGAAAAAGACCAGGCCCCAGTTGTTCAAAAGGTGGATAACGCTATCAACCGGATAAATTACTATCCATTGGATGACGCAATTGGTTTTGCTAGTGTTTATCCACTGAATATTGATTTATCCAGTGGATAGCGCTATCCAACGTTTAAACAACCAGGCCACAGTTGTTCAAAACGTGGATAACGCTATCCACCGGATAAATCACTATCCACTGGAGAGCGCAATTGGTTTCGCTATTGAATGAAAGGGGTAGTTTCTAAAGAAACTGTGGTGCTGCGTCGGTGGGGAAGTAGTATACAAAAACTTGGTTTTATCAACGGAGTTGATAACGTAAATTAACCACCGTACAGAGCTTCTAAAAGCTGACGTTTCGAGCGTTAGCCCTTCGTCAGAGCGAATCGAGGAATTATGGGTTACGTGCAGTTTTTATAGTAGAGTAGGAGCTACGCTATTGGTGGTAACATGACAACGTGAAAAATAGAAATATATTAGTTAAATGAAAAGCGTTCGTTAATACCGTAAGGATTAAGGGTGCGATTTGGAAGATGAATTTTTGTTCCAGATTCTTGCGGCTTTCCGTCATACCTAGATGAAGGGAAAGGCCCCAGATAGCCATGTGTTTTTTGGAGTGGTTAGGGAGATTAAAATGGGGAGCGATTGGCTTAGATGCATCCTTGTCATTCTTCTCAACATCGTGAAGGTGTTCGCGGAATCAGTTACCTAGTTGTCTACCTGTCTCGGCAATGTATAATTTATTGCATAATGTACAGGTTATGCAATAAATGACATTTGCGGAGGTACATGTGAAACGATCGATGATCTTAACAGATCGCTAAGGTCCCGATATCTTGCTAGCGTTAACAATGAAAAGACAAGTTTTGCCTTGTGAATGCGCACATTTGAAAGTGCCGGGTTGCTCGTTAGTTTTGAGCGCGCTTCTAACTTCCTACGTTTTTGTCACGTTTGAATGAAATAAGTGGAGGTTGCGAAAAGATTCTACCAGTCTCGGGATCATTTTGGAGTAATTTTAAATTATTAAGAATGATACTTTTGACTGAGTGATTATGAGGATGGAAAGTGTCAGGGTGAATGGAATTTTGTCATTCTTATCTTTTTGTGACGTTTCTAGTGCTGACTGTCGATCAAATTGTTGGGCGCGATGATGGCCCGCTTTGACCACAGAGACAGGATAGCCACGTTTTCCGAAGAACTGGCACATCTACCTCCGCAAATGTCATTTATTACATGCTTTGTGCCGCTTGCACGTTTTCCACGCATGAATTGAGATGCCAATTAAATCGACTTTGGCTGTTTTTTTCTGCAATTGTTGTTGAGATCACTTCGTGAGTATGTACTAAAACAATTATTCTTTTCAATCTCGGTGAAAAGTGGCAGAATATTTATCTCGCCGCTTTGCGGCTCGGTAAATATTCTACCACTATTCACCTCAATTTAAAAGAATAATTGTTAATTATCAACTCCGTTGATAAAACCAAAATTTTGGTTTCGCTATTACCTACAGGTATTCACTGGATAGCGCTATCCATCGTTTGAACAACTGGGGCCTGGTTTTTAAAAGTTGTTTTTTTGGCCCTCGTCGGGTCAGCTTATATTGGAACAGTACGGGGGAGCGTTTACCCGAACGTCAACTCGGCACGGTGCCTCGGTTACCTCCAGGAGGTACTCTTGGCACCAGAAGAATTTTGGGCACTGGTGCCACATTCCACGTTTACACGTGAAAAATTTGGAGTGCCGTGTCCAAAAATGGACAGCACGGTGCCAAAAATGTGCCGTGCCGTACCGATTGAGGCCATCTTTGATTAATTTTATTGTTTCCAAGGTAATTTCTATTGTTTTAAAATTAATTTTGGATATTGTACTCACCAGCACTATTAAAGTACTGAGAAATAATTCTATACAAAGTTGTTACCTTTCAGTATTTCAAAACAACATGAGAGTGCATGGTAAATCAAGAAACACGAAACGACTGAACTCATCATCGCCGAGTGTTATCGTACAATATACAAGCTGACACAGTAAACCATAAAGTGCACAGGTCACTGATATTTTAATATATACAATCTCCATGTCAACATGGATCTTTGTTTACCCTAGTATTTTAAAGTAGCTTGGTGTAGCTAGTATCTCCGAGCGTTTACCCTCGCAACCATGATATACCATTAAAAAATTCGATAGATATATGCCGACTAAATATGGATGATAAGCTTTCCTTTGATAATTACATAGTCACTACCTGCAAGAAGATAAACTACCAGTCTAATGTAATGCTTAGATTTCGTGAGCTAATTTCGAAGGACACCCTGTTTAGATTGTATAAGGCTATTATCTCGCCACACTTCAATTATTGATCGTCTGTTTGGCATTTTTGTGGTGCGCGTCAAACTGAAAAAATTGAGTCTTAACAAGCGCATTCTTAGATTCATACAAAAGGACTATAACTCACCTTATGGCACTTTATTGGATAAAATCAATTCTAAACCTCTGTATATTTGACGCCTGCAGAATTTCTTGGTTATACCATATAAGAGTCTGTTTTTAGTAACTATTCTGGATATCTAGGTAATATGTTTACTCTGTGCTCTACAAGCTATAGTTTACGTGGCAATTATATTCTATCTTTTCCTAATCCAAAAACAACAATTAACTTAACTAACTAATTAACTAACTGCATTCTTTTTCATGCTAAATTATGGAACTCTCTTTCCGATTTATTTAGAAAATCTAGTTTTATGGAATTTAAGCGTAGAATACTAAACTATGACTCATTTGAGTAGCATAGCAATTAGTTTTATAATGTATATAGTTAAGCATACTTTAAATTTTAGCATTTTATTGTACGAGTATTGTATTTTGTTGCATTGTGGTCTTGAAGACATTAGCTTATATTAGCTACTCTGAATTTTGAGGTGAGATAAAGAATATGTATGTATATGTATTGACATGTTATCTTCTAAATCGGTATTAAGTTGAGAAGAGTGTGTGACACATCACAATAACCAATGACAGTGGCAAAATAAATGGACCTCTCCAAAATCCCATAGTACACGGCCCAGTATTTTAATAATCTTGAAAAAATTATAACGCTGCACTATTTAACCCTTTGCTACTCATAGGTTCTTCATTGATGAGTAAATTTATCTGGTGTTTGATCGAGTTAAAATCTTTAAGTGTATCTCTTAGGAGGCAAAGGGTTAATGGATCATAGATGTTGTTAATGAATCGAAAGCAAACAACCTGTTGGAACCTTAAAATGTTTTGTGAATGTTCTCTGATGTTCATATTGCTTTCAGGTCTTCCATTATCCCTGAAAAATGCAATGTTTTTCTTGATTGGTTAAAGTGCCTATCACCTATTTTTTACCTTTTAGAAGAAAAGTTTAATGGTACATTGATAATTTCTTTTCAAATATTATTTGAGGATTCCATATCCTTAATTGAGCTCGAAGGGGGACTGGAACCTGTGACGTAGCAGGAGTAAGATGTTGCTTTGTTTGTACTGAAATAATCGTAGAGTGCAACTTCGTTTCAAACATTATCTTTTAATACAAAAGAGAACTTATACTGTCACTTACTGTCACAGTAGTATAACGAGTGAATGTGAGGTGAGTCACTCCTACTACGTCATTAGCCCAGGACTTTGATATAACAGGTCGCACAGTCAAAACAGCACAGATCGAAATCCGAAAATACGCTTTTTAATGCGTTTTAAGCCTTGAAGCGTTTTAAGCCTTATTTTCGAGAATTACTTTTGGCAGAGGTTTCTTGTTTTTTACCTTAAATAAAAAAAAGGTTATTAGCTCTTTAGAATCACTTACTATCAATAAGTATTGATTGATATCAATAACCAACTATTCCAAGTCTATGATTAGTTACTTTTTAGAAAGGAAAACGCTTTGTGAAATAATAGGTGGACCTAGAGGAGACTCAAACCTGAGCCCCTTCCATAGGTGACTGCCATGAACTTTAGAGGCCAACAAGAACAAAGCAACCTCGTAAAGGTAAATTGACGAACTATAAAGTGCACATGAAAGATTAGTTTGATAATCTTGATAATCTTGAGGTCTGTTGCTCTACTGACTGCTCCCGTTCTGGCCTTGTAGCTCAGTCGGAAGAGCAACGGTGATCAAAATCCGAAGGTCTTGGGTTCAAATCCCACCCTGGTCAGAGTTTTTCTCTGTCCTAGTGTGGGCCCAATTCCAATACTAGGGTTGATCTCTGATGGAATAACTGTTAAATAAAAACTCCACAGTAGTGTTAATCCTCACTCGAACTTGGAATCATCACTAGTTACATTTAGTTTAAATCACGCTTTTTGGTAATTGCTTTTTCATGTAGTTTAAATCACTTTAACTTGTCACACTGTGACACTGTTACTTTCAGATCATTTCAGCCATACGCACATATTCCACAAGTTCTTCTGCCAAATTGTTAAAACCATCATTTTAATGACCTTTTTATGAAAACCAGTTAAGTGTTAACTCAAACGAAACCAAAGCATTACTGTCAAAATTGATATTTTTGTCCAAGGTTAAGCAATGATACCCCGCTACATGTATATGACATCATAACAACAATAGACTAGGCAAAAATGTAATGCTGTTAAACTTCTGCAAGTAAGTAAAAGTAGTAGTCACCATGTAATGTTTCAATGACGTTGTTGATTCTTCACGTGTCCCTATCGGGAAAGAGGCCACTGGAGGTATTTTGACTGATAACCGACATATGTTACATCACATGCTATTCTAAACAAGGGAACAATTTTTACTAAATTGTGTTGGTAGAATATCAGAATGATTAGGTGCGAAGAAACGGTAGAAGCAGTTTATAACAACACTGGAGGTACCGGTACATATACTTGAGAGGCATCTGATTTGACCAACATAATCATAACCAAAAATAACCAAATTCCTTTGAAATTTCCAAGGGAAAAAACAGTAAAAGGATACTTGGCTAAAGCTGGGGAACAAGAAAACTGGATGTTCTTACTTTCTCTGCATAGTCTTTTCTTTCTTTGGAAGGGAGGCACGATGCTCGTTCTGGGAGGGAAAAGAAAACAAGTTAAAGCGAGTTTTAAGTCATTTTAGAGTTACAGTTTCCATTTCGCTTTGCCAGCCCCCCCCCCCCCCCTCCACCTCTTACCCCACCCCTTTGAAAAGGGATCGATCAGTTGTCAAAGTAGAACGATATTTACCCCCATTTTTCCAATCCCCAGTGAATGTTGTTGGTGTAAAAAGTCCCTGTTTGCTTAGAATACCAAAACATAACAAAACAATAGGCCACTTTCCAAATTCCCATAATACTCTTTGTTTGTCCCTCCAAATTTTTCATAAGCATTGTTTCCAGTTTCTCTACAAAAACAATGCTTATGCAAAATTTGGACAAACAAAGATTATTACGGTTTATTTATTTCTTTGATCGTGAGCGGGCGGTATCCTGAGAAGCCTGCAATCTGGTTGGTTCCGGGAGCGGGCAGTATTTTCCTATCTCCTGACCACGGTCATGGTAACCAACTACGCTAAGCGCAGAGTGAAGTTGCGACTTGAAAGAGCAAAGTTTCAATTTGTCTTAATTGTTTTTTGCAATAGAGCAGTGTTATTGTTCAACTTTCTCATCAAAAAAAAACAATGGATTCTGACGAAAGCTATCACATTAAAAGCGAATTTTATTACCCAACAATGTGTAAAATAAAAACATGCCTTTTCCAGTTTTTCTTAATAGTTTCTCCTACCTTCTAAAAATAGAATTTCGAAATAAATAAAGATGTTTTTCACCAGCCTTGGTCGGTCCCTATTGGGAAAAACTGTGCCCTCTGTCTCGAGTATGGCCATCGAGACCTTGGGCACAGTTTTTCCCAATACGGAGCTCCCGGCCGGTGAATAACATACATATTTTTTTCGGACGTGGCCTACTGAGAATGCAATATACTGTAACTATTGATAATAATAGCAGAGAACAATGCATGTTTGCAAGTACAGGTACTTTTAACTTAATTTGTTGTTTCTTTCAACATTTGTAATACTGGTCGTCATGATTTTCATTTATGTGTTCAATGCACCTTAGGTAATGCATGGTAGATAAGGGTACTCAAAGGCGACTTTGTCGCTGGATGTTCTTGCAAAATGTCATCCGTTCCACAACATAAGGGGGAAATTACCTGTATCATGTACAGTTTCATTTTAAATTGATATTAAGTCTGATCTTTCATGGCTGCTATGCCTTGAGGTTTCGTTGTTTTGTCTGTTCACTATGTTGTCTAAAAAACTGTGGATTAACGTGTATGTGACACAAACATGGGACACAAACTGAACCAGCTTCAGAGGGTCTTCTTTCCTATCTCACATCCTCTTGCATTATAAGAACTTTACTTTGAATGAACAAATACACAGTCGTATCCATGCATGTTCACTGATATGTATTGAATTTCCACAATGAGGAAAGAGCCATTTTCAACACGTAAAACTATCAATGCCAAATACATTGAGTTTGATGAAAATCATAAAATTCTAAATTGTTTAGCATCAGCAAAACAGCACCCTTACTCTCAAGTACAGCATAATTGACAAGTCCGGGTCTTTAAGAGAAACCCTTGATGTGACAGCTTTATTCTAGCTACTGTAACATTTTGCCAAAGAGCACCTTTAACAGTTTCTGATAGCGAAATTAAACCAGGAGCTGCATTCTTACTTCTAACCTTTCATAAGTCCTAAATTCTGAAATAGATCCTCAAATGATTCAATTTCATTGCCATCACTGGCTGAGCCACTGGGTAATTCAAGGTCATCACTTGGCAAGGGAAATACTAACAAGAGATCAATAAATTACCAGTATAGTTTTCAATGTACAAGGTTGCAGTCTTCTAAACCTGTTTTGTTGATAATTTACTGTAGTTGTGATTCAAGTTTATTACCCTGTTAAACTTTTTACACCAGTTTCTATACCAAACTTATGGTAAAGAAAGCATGATAGTGGTTCCAATTATTTACATGAATGTCAGCCAACAGACTAGCCTGTGTACAGACCGCCCCTCCCCTCAAAAAAAAAATTGGAGAGGAACGGTCTGTGATTTACCGTTAGTAATCGTGTTCCGGAATAATTTTGCATGCATTATTTAGTAATCTACGCTGACCAAAATTTGCGTAGCTCATATTTCGTTTGGAGCTAAATTCTCAAAATGGTGGTCAATGAGGTAGATTTCAAACGTGCATCGAAGAGCGTCTCCGATAGTTTTAACATACCTTGGCTTTATAGCACAGAAGCACTCTTTAAAGGAAAGGATGTATTTGCAAGTCTTCCAACCAGGTACGGCTCTGATCTTCAAAACAGCACAGATCGTTGCCGATGAGCTGTTATTTTCCTCGGTGTGTACATTCTCAAATCTTCCATGGCATCACGCTTTGTAGATTGTACTTGAGAATGGCGAGGCTGGTTGGGATTGCATTGACTGGTAAGGAATAGCGGGAGACGTTTTCGAGTGGACAATCTTTTGAATAGTGCTATATTCACCTCGTGAAGAGCGCTTTCGTTTCTTTTGCGATGACAATTCCTACAAATGTACGTCGAATCGATTTCCACTTTAAACTCCATAGATAACAATTCCGCTCGTACTTTAAAAGAAAAACCTCTTTGACAATCAAAAAGATTTTTACTCGTATTTTGTACCGTGCTCAAAGTACACACGAACGAACCACGAACGGTGGTTCTCACGGTGTTGATGTGGAGAAATAAAAATAAAAGCCAATCAAAACTCGTTGTTTCAATGATGTAATGATCGATGGGTAATAACCAATCAAATCATTTCCACACATTCCAGGAAAAATCACGTGGTATGGAACACGATTATCAACGGTAAATCACAGACCGTTCCTCTCCGATTTTTTTTTTGAGGGGAGGGGCGGTCTGTACACAGGCTACCAACAGACCCCCCTTGCTTTTCATACAACAGCTCAGTAGTTGTTGATGGTCAAAGCAAAGCAATTATTTCGCGGTGAGGCCAGGGGAGTAAGGAAAACTCCAGGAACTG
>NC_090884.1:19071791-19076791 GCF_036669925.1 Montipora capricornis | reverse complement strand
CAATCCTGTCACCTTTTTCTATGACATTCACCTTGTGTATTATTGGGGCTCTCACCCTTCATTAATGCTCAAAGGAAAATAATCATTATTACTAACATGTTGTGTGAATCTGCACTGTAGTTTTGGGAACACTGACATTCTTTACTTATATGCTTACCACGGAATAGAAGGAACACTGGGGGCAAGAACAATAATAATGTCAAGAACAAGTATTATGTACATATATAAAATACTTCATGAAGGAAAGAAAGTTGGAGAAATAAAAGTGGACTGCCACTGACACAATACCTTTCATTTTCATGTTAGGCCATTCTGCACACTGAAGGGCTTCAATTACTCGTGCAATTCCTGCCTTTTCACCAAAATAATCTACGATGACGAAGCAAGATTAACATGGTGTACCATAGGGTTTCTTAATTGGTCCTTTAAAGACTTTATAGACCAGACCAATAACAAAAACAATAACTTAACGGTTTTGATGACCACTGACCAATGGGGTAAGATGTCATTTACCCTACTTTGTGCACATGTAAGTACATGACTCACATGCAATTTTTATGGCATTAATTGTATCATTCTCTTCATTTTGGCTCTGGTGTCAGAAACGAGATCTTTTTGATGACGGTTTAGTTCCTTGATCTGTTGAAGTGGTACATTTGCATCCATGTTTTGGTGCTTTGCTGTTTAATTGTCTCTGTTTCAAGATCACTCACGGTGTACTCTGCACCTTTCTACATCATGTGATTGTGGAGAAGCTATCATGTACTGTACCTTTCACTTTTACATTCTTTTCTTTCGAATCATCTAATAATGCATGCTGAAGCTTACAAATGGCAGTGGGAGTGGTTGCAAAACCAGAAGTAATTGGCATTGCCTGAAATTTTCAGACATGATGTCATGCTGCAAGGGGGCAGAGGGGTGGAATCCTCTGTCTCCCATTCTTTCTTTCTCCCTTCTGGAAAACCAGATACTCAGGCTACACTGAATAACATTGGTAAACTTATTGGTGTATTTGGGAGGGGATGATGTGACCAGAAACTTGCGCAAGTAACCTTGGAAAGCAATTAAAACCATAAAGTTCCTTGATCTGGTTCTACAGTGTGCATGGTGGGATACTCATTTAGGATAAATGATAAAAATTAGTAAATCACTATAAATCACTCACTAGAGTTAAAGGCAGTTCATAACGATACCTCGAGCAGCACTTATACTACTAATATGGCTTTTGTCCACTGTTTTAGCGTTGGCTAGCGATACTTGCCCACATTGTAAACATCATTGATACGTACATGACATACCATAAGAGGCCGCGTTGCATTGTAGGGCGATTTGAACGAAAGTGTTACATAATTTCAACTTTGCCGTCGATCGGTAAGTAGGTGAAGTCTGTCGAGTCATACATCACCATTAGGGAATGTTATGTCACGGAACCCATTGACACCTAAACCGGCCGTAACCGGCCGCGCGCGATGACCACTGAAATACCTAAACCGGCCGTACAAAATGGCGTCTTGATCAGAGTTGATCTTAGGCCTCTACCCAGTCCCTCTTAGTAAATCTTAATGTTTTGTTGTTATGGAGATTTAGTAGGATAATTGACCAATCATTTAACATCTTGTGAGCATATCTTGACAGCTGATAAGAGACCCCACAAGGGCTGGCTTTTTGCCCTTCCGATCGCGCGATCAAATTACACGAAGACAACAGCCGATGCGCCTGATAACGCATCAAACGATGGAGATATTCATGCTTTTTACTGGGTTGCCAGTATGGCAATCCCAGTCGGAAAAAGGGTAGCATTTGTTGGGTGTTTTTCTTTTCTTTTGTTTTTTCCGTGTCGGTAAAAGTCTTGCCTGTCACTCCCCTGCTAAGTGGTGTCTTTGTGCATAGAGCCTTCTGCGCTTATTTTCTTAGGATCGAGAGGGTAGTGGGAAATGCGTAGATTTCTCTGCTGGACACAGTAGAACGATTAAACTTAACCGGCAATGGCGTTAAAAGTCATCTAACGCGAATGGCATTTTAGTGGATCTTTGAACAAAATATACCCTTATGAAGCTCAATAATGGCAAGGCAAATGAATACTGAACAAGACAGGCGGTGGAATCTTAAAACCGACGAGTAATGGACTTCGACAACAATCTGTCGCCCGTCGAGCCGTCTTTTACCAAGTGTGCTGTTATGCAGTGTTATGTAGAACACTGAAGATTCGTAGGGCAGCGATAATAGTGAATTCAAAGACTAGCGATGCAATTGCGTATCTTCACCACATGTTCCTTTGATCTCACATAATTGTGTTTTCCCTCAAAATATTCGCTTGTTTTCGCTTTCGCTCGAACATATTTACCTTTATTACATGTCCAGTGAATAGTTTTATCCTCTGGGATGAATTTTCCGTCGAAAAATCGGTTATTTGGGTGGTTTTTGGCAAACAGAGGTTAATTATTCGTAATACGATCCCTTCCGTTGCCATTAGCAACGGGTCGCAAATTTGACACTTTTATAGCATTATCACATTACGCATTGATCGCTAATCCGATTATTCCTAAAAATCTAAAAATACTCGTACCTCATCAGTTTTCGGTCGAATTGATGAGCAGATAAATTGGAGAAAATTTTAGTTTTGCATCCAAAAATTCGTAATCAACGCTAAAATGACCAAATTTTGCCTGGAAAACATAATTTTACTTTTATTTTTCTTAAATTTTTTCGTTCAACTTTCGCTTTAATAAAATGTTTCAGTTGTCTGTAAATACGTTATATGCTGTTTGAAAGCTTATTTACTTAGCTTTAAAATGATGTATTTTTCCTCCTAACTTTAAATATTTCTTGGCGATGGCTGATTTACCGCGGTTTTCTCGCGGTTGGGAAGGTAGGAAAAAGAGTAAATAGGCCGGTAGCCAGGTTTCTAACCTCAGAAAAGGATCTGTTTCGTCGTACGAATGTGTGAGGACCTGTGAGCCAAAGTGCCTCTGCCGGTATGACTTCTGGGTGACCCGTTAATAACTTCTTACTAACCGAGCGCGAGGGCCGTACTGGGGAATATTGGCCCGAGCTCGTGACAGGGCCAATATTCCCCAGTACGGCTTGAGCTAGCTCGGTTAGTAAGTAGTTTATTAATATATGGTTTTTAATTACCTTTTGCTTTGTTTTTGCAAGTCCGTAATCGGCCCGTGGGCATTACGGGAGAATAATGCCCTACAATTCAGTCACAATTAGCCAATCAGAGCGCCGTTATATCGGCTACAAACACAAGCCATATAATAAATGGTCTTAATGACCCCCCAACTTGAAAAAAAGTGCCTGGAACGCTGCACGTACCATAGGCAACCCAGTGTACCCTCACGGAGGGTCTAGTTTTTTCGGATTCGGAGGATCTAGGGATCTAAGGGATCTTTTATGGTTTTCCTGTAAGGGGAGAGGATACTAGAGACAACAATTTTGATTTAGATGGCTTTAAAAGTGACGAAGAAAACGGTGAAAACCAAGCGACCGATGATAAACAAGAAGCTCGCCGGAATGATCAGCTCGATAATGTTAAAATTCCAGATTTCGTGGCAGCTACTGCTCTTTATTTCGTTTTAGATAATCGTAATGAATTAAATATTTTTCTTAGTTTTCATAAATGATGAAATGGTATATGAAATCAAGTGAAGCTATGATCTTCGCAGTTATGAACGCAATTTTTACAATTGCGTAGAGAAGCCTGAAAAATTCAGGACTTCAACGGGGTTTGAACCCGTGACCTCGCTTTTCCGGTGCGACGCTCTGACCAGCTGAGCTATGAAGCCACTGAAGTTGGGAGCTGGTCATTTGTGGGTTCTAATGGTCCCGTGAGGAATGAATCAATGATGAAATGGTATATAAAATGAATCATATGAACTGCGGATATGAAATCAAGTGAAGCCATGATCTTCGCAGTTATGAACGCAATTTTTGCAATTGCGCAGAGAAGCCTGAAAAATTCAGGACTTCAACAGGGTTTGAACCCGTGACCTCGCGATTCCGGTGTGACGCTCTGACCAGCTGAGCTATGACCAGCACAAATGACCACCTCCCAACGTCAGTGGCTTCATAGCTCAGCTGGTCAGAGCGTCGCACCGGAATCGCGAGGTCACGGGTTCAAACCCTGTTGAAGTCCTGAATTTTTCAGGCTTCTCTACGCAATTGTAAAAATTGCGTTCATAACTGCGAAGATCATAGCTTCACTTGATTAGTTTTCATAGGAGATGATCTATGGGAAGTAATGGTAAATGAAACGAGTAGGTATGCCTGTCAAAAACTCTCAAAATCCCCGAACGCATTGCCGTTTTCATTGAGTAAGCCGCGCAGAATTAAAGGCCTTCGTAGCAATTAACGTCATAATGGGCATTGATTAGCTCTCGAATTTAGCTTTATATTGATCAACCGATGGATTTTTGCAAATAAAAAGTTTTTTTTCCTAAAAGAAATTGGTAATCGAAGGAATTTTCGCCTTCGGCATACCTCGGAAGATCGGTATCTTCAACAAATAAATCAGTCCGATCGTGCGTTTATATTCCGCAAATGCGAGAAAACCTCCAGCGATTTTCTCTGTTGTTTTTCTTGTGTTGTGTAAGTTATCTTTCAGTGAAAGTTTTCGAAAGAGCACTTTTGTACACAATTTGACCTTTTCTGTTCTCTCATGAAACATGATAGTGATAGTGATCAATTCAGTAATTATAATCTTGCGGTTTTGTGTATTTCGACAAGCAGAAAACTCGTGGTGAAATTTTGGTTTCGGCAGCGGCGTTTGTGCATAATTTTTGCACTTATACCTGCAAGAAAACAAAGCGATTGGAATAAACTTCAAACAATTTTTATCCATTGAGTGGTTAGACTTAACTGTAAATTGCACAAGGCATATTTTGAGTTATAATATATATTTTTCTAGCGCTTTGTTTAGTTAGCGATCAAAAACTTTCTCGATTACTTAACGCGCGTTGCTTCGAAAATTCTACCTTCACATTTTCAGTTGAGCCTTA
>NC_090884.1:19046791-19051791 GCF_036669925.1 Montipora capricornis | reverse complement strand
TAATGTCGTGTCGTCAGCATATAGATCAGTATTAGCAGAACTAACATGTAACGGAAGGTCGTTAATGAACAAGACAAACAGTAAAGGGCCCAAAATAGAGCCCTGAGGTACACCATGCGGAATAATAGATGTAGTAGATTCCTTTTCACTCATGGATACAAATTGACGCCTGTCACTGAGATAGGATTGAAACCACGATAATGATGTGTTGTCTAAACCATAGGCATGTAGTTTGTCCAACAGGATAACATGATCAACCATGTCAAAGGCCTTGCAGTAATCGATTAAGATCATGCCACTTACACGATTATTATCCAAGTTAAATAAAAGTTCATCTATAATTCTGATCAGGGCTGTTTCTGTACTATGAAGCTTCCGGAAACCAGATTGTTTAGAGTAGATCAAGTTGTTTTCACAAAGATAGCGAGAGAGTGAGTCATGTACATGCCGTTCAATTACTTTTGAGAGTACAGGCAAAACCGAAATTGGTCGATAATTATTTAAGTCCTCTGAATCCCCACCTTTAAATAAAGGAGAGACTTTCGCAGTCTTCCAGCGTTGAGGAAACGAGGCCGTATTGAAGGAATGATTTATTAGCTTGGCAATAGATGGAGCTATTATAGGAGCTGCTAACTTGAGCATTCGTGGACTGAGCTTGTCGATACCACAGGCTTTGTGTAAATTAATGCTCTTAAGGCAGCCAATGACCTTGGACTCTGTAATAGGTGGAATGGAAAAGAGTACGTTATTATCCTTTTTTGAGCAGACAAAATTGTTCAGTTTAGACATGTCAAAGTTTGTTTGAGGAAGTAACGACCTGAGTTTATCGGCAACAGATGTAAAATGAGAATTAAACTCAGACGCCATTTCAGCTGTATCCTCGATAATGCGATCCTCAACTCGAAGGCTGTTCACACGTTTGGACTGATTAACCATTCCTGAGATTGATTTAATTATTTTCCATGTTCCTTTTGCGTTGTTTACATTTTGCTCCAATTTAGAGACATAAAACTTGCGTTTAGCACTTCTTAACATGCTTACTGCTTTATTTCTCGCCTTTTTATAATCAGCCCAAACACATGGATTGCGATGATGTTTAAACTTTTTCAGTAAGGCATCCCTAAACTGTAGTTGCTTTATAATCGGAGGTGTTATCCAAGGAGCTTGATTAACACGCTTGATTAACTGAGCCGCTCTAACGAGTGTTGGCTCTAACGAGTGTTGGGTCTAACGAGTGTTGGGTCAATCACATTTGGTCGTCTGACCTTTTGAAGTTCTTTCAGCACTTGTTTGTGTGTGTCCATCATGATCGAACTTCAGGTGAATAGTGAGGGGAACAATTTTTCGTTCATCTGCTGTGCCAAACAACAAACAATCCTGTTGGGTGTTCCACGTGCTTGGCAAGTTTTGCACGACCATCGTCTATCAGATCTGGAGTGGAGTTTTCTTTCAGTGATTACAACTTGCGATCGTTCTACAAACATCCACGTAGCATGCAGCACTTTTTTAGTGACTCGAGGATCCTGTTTTGCTGTTTCAAAGGGAGTCGTGCATTCTTGAGCAGTTAATTTGTTTGTTCTTCAGTGCTTGTATTTTTTCGTTTGTTCCTGATGTCGCAAAGTAACTTTGATGATTTGAAGGGACTTGAATCCTTAATTGAATTAGCGATTTTTTTATTAAGGTGAATGGTACACAAAATTAGGAGAAACTGTTGGTTGAATGGACAATAATTGTAGCCATAACAATGCAGGGTATCAACAATGGTTTCCCTTGTAAAATGTTAGGTTAAAGGGTTTGTTAAAGCTGTTTCCCATTTTATAGGGCATTGTGGTTGCCAGATTCACTTTCAAACTTATCATGGAAACGTAAATCAATACCAGTGAAAAGTCAGTCCCTTGAATTGTTGATAGAAAATTAATTTAAATGCATATTGAAACATCAGTTGAGGAATATTTTTTTTCATTCCCACTTTGTGAACCTAACATACATTGCTGCTGTTTGTTTATTGCTTGGTCATTCAATGTCTTGATCACATCAAATTATTTAATTTTTAGGTATTGTCTCAGACCTCCATAGAGACACTATCTTTATCTAAAAACTTAACTGGTTGCTTTTTGGAGCCCTTTTGTGGCATATTTAGATAGGCAGGAAATGTTCCACATTTTATGGTAAATAGTTCTGCATGGTTTTAAGGAATATATTGCAGCCAAATCTAATTTAATATGAGACTAAAATATGCTGCTTCACATTTTGTGAATTTAAAGACTATTAATATTGTTTGCGCTTGTTTTAAAAGGCTTAAGGCATAGTTAGTAGCTTAAGGTTAGCGTTCAAAAGTGTTCCTTCAATAATCTTATTCTGTAAATAGGAGAATTGGATTAAGGCCAGTTTTTTCTTCTAGCTTCTTTCCCCATTGCCCTCTGAGAATGGAGTTGATTTGGTTTTGCCCAATGTTGAAAGATGAAACAATGCCTAAACCAGCCGCATGGAATACTTCATTGTGCTTTTTTACAAACATGGGCATGAGGGTGCTTGTAAGCATCTAACCGTGCCAGGCTCTTATGTAGCCTTTAATTTACTCCCGTCGGACCCGTTTGACCTTTTAGCATCCTGTATAGTGTCCCTCACTCAAAGGATTAAATTATAAATATGTATATGTATGTGTGTACCATTGTTTCGCATGCTAAAGTGTTATTATAAATAATTTATTTCTGTAAGAGAGTCTTCTTTTCGTGTCGGTCATTCAAAAATTGTTGGAATTGCTTGTTTGAGCTGTTGGATGAAAGAGGCAGAACATTTGATGAGGCCCTCCTGTGGGGAGGGGTCCTTGTTCCCATTAAATATTTGCTTGTGTTTCCAGGTTGTTCCCCAAATTACTTTCAAAATTGTTTCCAGCTTTTTGATCCCTAAAATTTAAATTGGTTTTCTTCCCTTGTTCCCTAAAATATTTTGATATTGTTACTCTGTTCCCCAGTTCAAATTAGCCATGTTCTCTTCTTCCCCAAAACCCCTGGGAGTGCCTCTTTGATGTTGATTCTCTTATTGGCCTCATAGTAATTCACTGTAGAATTGCAAGACACAGCAAGTTCTTATTTGGAAGTGAGGGAAAAGTTTTGAATGACTTTTCACACAATACAAGAAACACAATTTTGAGTGCCCCTTCTAGTCTATTCTAGATCTTGCTCTTTTCGGACATGAATCAGCTGGCGACCTGCGTGAGGGCAAGCTCTAGAAGCTCTTCCTTAGTGAGCCTTTGCTGAAAAACTTTCCAAGTCTGGCTTCCCCGTGTTAGGGGCCGAGGTTTTTGTGCAAAATTCATCAGCGACTTCCTTGCAGCTTATAAACGATGTTCCTTCGAGCAATGGTCAATAAAAGTTTTGTAGTGCTTATACAAATTTTCGCTACTTAAAAACGTATGTTTACACGAAACAAATATCAACTTGGCAATTTTTCTTTCCCGATACCCCATTTAAAATTCACGTGAGCGCTATTAATAAAGGGCCAGAAAACCATTTAATGGCAATTTTTTTGTCAACAAACATGAGTTGTCCGCGAGCAGAATTCGAACGTAAGCTGTTGTGCTTTGGCTGTTATTTATGTTTTTTCTTACTATTCTAAGACGAATGCAGGCTGATATTTTCGAATCAAGTGTAAGAAGACGGCAAAACCGTATTGATAATGTATTTACTTGTGTTCACCTCGCGAATAAAGACTGGTCGCATCTTTTCCACGGGGTAGATCGTCAGCAATGCCATTTACGCACAACCGAAATGCACTGTTACCAGTGAAAGGGCAAATGATTGACAGGATAGCACGGTTTTGACTGCCGCGCGCACTGCGGGCGCGGGTTCCGTATGCAAGGTTAAACGCAATCACTACCTACTGCCAATAATCAAGGATGTCCTTCCTGAGCTAACAAATGCAAGGTGCTTTACTGTGTTAGATGGCAAAAATGAATTTTGGCACGTGTCCTTGGATGAGGAGAGCAGTTACGCAAGTACCGGTACATTTGGCACCCCGTGGGGAAGATACAAATCTAGATGGCTCCGAATGCCATTTGGCATCTCACCAGCCCCTGAAGAATTCCAGCAAAGACTGGATCAGGCATTAGCAGGACTGAACGGATGCAAAGTGATTGCTGATGACATCCTTGTATTTGGATGTGGAGCTAATGATGATGAAGCAGAAAGAGACTATGACGAAAAAGTCATTGCTCTCCTTCAACGCTGCCGAGATAAAGGTGTAAAGCTGAATAGGGAAAAGCTGCAGCTACATATGTTGCCTGTTTTAGACTTGCTGTTTTTTCGTTTTTTGCTTATTACTTCGTAGCAGCGTAATACCGTTTTGTTTGTTTTTTTCACTTCGCAACAGCGTACTACCCTTTTTTTGTTTCTTTTCACTTGCAACCTTTTTTTATCAGCCAGTTGTTTAGGGAGGGAAGGGAGACAACGGAAAGGGCAGCAATGGGATTTCCTTCCTCTGCTTCACGGAGTCTTCAATGTCGTGAGTTTTTAAACGTCTCTTCGATCCATGAAATGTACCAAATGTACAAACAGCGGTACATGTCTGTTCTTTTGCTTTTCCGGCTTAAAATGTTTATCGTAATAGCGTAGGAATGTGCTGTTGAACAATCACACATTGGCGTAGTTGTGTAATGTGAAAAATATCGAGCTTGGCAAAGCCGGTACATTTACTCTGTAAAGTGTTCATTGTAATAGTGTAATAACGTAATGAAAAAGTAAGATTGCAACGTTGAACAAACACGGAATGGAAAATCCTTACTCAAGATATTTACGGCGTAATAGCGTAACAACTATCATGGAAAGTGTTGAGCTTGACCAAGACCGTACATATACTCTGAAAGTGGTTCATCGTAATAACGTAATAACGTAATGAGAAACTGAAATTAAGAAAGCGGCGTTGAACAACCATGGAATGAAACATCCCTGCTAAATTGTTGGCGTAATAGCGTAATAACTGAATAACTGCGCCTAAAAATT
>NC_090884.1:19014291-19041791 GCF_036669925.1 Montipora capricornis | reverse complement strand
CGAGACTAAGTCGGATCGTGTGCAAAAGATGACTTCGCAAACTAATTTGTGAGTAATAGTTTACAATTTTTTTTTCCGCTTAACGTTCGTCTAGCGTTATAGCTCCATCATGATTGTAATTTCACGTTAAGAAATGCTTTAATATCGTCCATTTATCTTTGTACGCTGCTCTCTTTTGATGTAAAAATAAACTGGATTCGTCTTAAGTTCGATTTTAAGGTCATTTATATTCCCTTTTCTGGTGAATGTCTAAGTTATTGTACTTTTTAGCGTTCAAGCAGTTACCAAGTTATGGATTTGCAATTAATTTGAGTTTAAAATCAAAATCAAAATCCATGTTAAAATAATGTTTGGAAGAACAGAAGTGTAGGTACAGATGTATATAGATCTCTATAGATTCAGGTTCGTGACTGTTTTGCAAATCTTTGTTTTTTTAGACTGTTGTTTTCTGGAAGCATTAATGATGTAATTTTGGTTTTTGGGGGACTGTCTTGTGTTGTTGGATCAAGGAATCTGTTTTGAGTCAAGTATGGTTGACAGTGGATAGTTTTTCCTGAAAAGGCTGAAAGGAAGTATTAATGCCTGGGACTTTTTTTGGTTACACCCCACAAGTTTGTTCTTTCCTTAGATGGCAAAATTTATTAATATATTATGTGATTTGGAGCTGCAGCTAGAAACGGTGTCCCATGCATAAGGATTCATTGGGTTTGATGGCAGTAAGATAATTTTGGTAAAAAAGGTGTTTAGAGTCGTTATCATAACTACTCATCTTGGTCCAGATGGACTCCAAACATGCGCTACCATGTTGCACAATGAACTTGTCAATCAACTGTTACCTTATGGTGTATTTGCAATAAGATCTTTGGATAGCAATTGATTTATTTTTCTTATCCCTTATGTGTAGATATCCTATGTCTGTCACATAGTTAGTTTTAAGCTTTTATTTCCTGTAGTGTATCTGTATTATAGTTAGCACATGACCCCACAAGCATGTATTATTGCTTTAATATTGATTGTGTTTGAATAAAGGATATTGTTGTCTTGTCTTGTAGATAAGGCAAAACAGCCTCAGTTGTATTTGCATTATTATTTCTGAGTGTTACTTTTAAAGGGCAAACCATTAAAAAGTGCACATAGTTTGCAGGAGTCCAGGAAAATTATTCCAAATATTCATTGATTTTAAGTTCCTGAGGCAGGTAAATCATGAAGAGTTTATGTAACAATATTTGGAATATACAGCATTTCTATTTGGGAATGTTTAAGTCCACAGAATTTATTTTCTTTATGTTGAGAAGTACTGTAAGAGCTGTCAGGTAATTCAGATGGAAATTTGACAGACCTTAGCTGTAATTCAAATTATTAGTACAGTTTTGGTCGTTAGTGGAACATAATATTTTTTTTATTGGGACATTTTTTAGTGAGTGATTAACCCATTGACTCTTGGGGATTCCTCATTGACAAATAAAATCATCTGGTGTTAGACAGAGTAAAATGCCGGTTTAGGGGTGAAAGGGTTAAAGTGCTATTATTAGTTTGACTTTCTTTTTCTTCATTTGAATCAAAACAAGTGATTAATCATCACCTCCACCATGCTTTGCGTTGCTTTGGCTTTTAGAACAAAGTATCAAAGTTGAAGCTGGTGGCTCGAGGAGTAAACTATAAAGACTATAATGGTATTTGAGTATATATTGTAGAACAAATTTGCCTATATCATTAAATCAATGGGAATCCAAACATGAGGATGCAGTTTGCTCAGGAGGGGTTTTCCCTATAAAAATGGCAGGCCACTTATTGGTTTTTTTTAAAAACAACCCTTAAAGGTAACAGAACCTTGTTTTGTGGACGTAGGCTAAAGAAATCTGACCCCTTAGAGGAACCAGTTCTAAAGTGACAAATGACCGGCAAATAACTTTTACTTATGAATTATTCATAGGTTAAACTTATTTGTTCGTGTACCAAATTGTCTTGCAGTTCCAGTCATTTTTCAGATTGATAGCCTTAAATGTACTGCAGCTGTTTGGTCTCAGCATCATAGGCAGTACAAATCCACATTTTTTCCTCCAAAAAGGAACAAAAAGAACCCCTGTCATTTTCGTAAGGGAGCCCCCCTTGGGGCAGTTTGTTTACTTTACCACCATTGTTTAATACTATCCAGGGACTAAATCAAGAATGGAAATAGATTACAGTTTGAAAAAATATGCCACTTTTTTTTACTTCTTACACTTACTGCATTCAACTTTAATTTATTCATCCTTGGAAATGGTAGGAATGATTAGTATTCTTTAAAGCAATTGCTAAAAATTCATTGCACCTAATGTTGAAATATTTTTTCCATATGGAAAGGTAACAGCAGTTATTTCTGTGAAAGCCTTCTCCAGAAAACTCCAACATGGGATTACGCCCCTTTCAAATGTAGCTTTGTATGCTTTTGCTCGATGACTTTGAACAATTATTACATAAATATGAAGTTATGGAGTTTTTTAAAAGTTAAATCTAATGGAAGTAGGTTTAAATTATTGAAACCACTGTGTTGCAACCAGAGTCCACAAAGAGAGGTTAAATAATCTATTGCACTGGAAGTATTTAGTAGGCCAGCATGAAATTTGTTTTGGATAATAGCACTGAATCACCTTCAACAAGTTTTCTAAACTTTGAAGATACCTAATTTTATATCCTCCTGCTGTTTTATTGCTGGAAGATAAAACCAATTCTTGATTAATTATTTTTGTTGTCACATTAACCCACTACAATGTGTTGAAAGTGTATTATTAGCTGTAGTAATATTTTGTTACAGTAAAATCCCTCCTTGTAGTGAGCTGTATTTCTGAATCAAATTTTCAACTTGGAATACCGGTATTGTTGTTTTGGCTATGCAGAGTTAACCTAATCTATGTTTATTTCTATAATTTGGAGGGAAGCAAACGATTGGCATTTGCTTGAAATGACTACAGCAAAATACAATTGCAACTAAAAGGTTTCCTTCTAGTGTACCCAATATGAGGTGCTTATATGGCATGTTATGTTTGACATTGGTGCTAAATTCACTTTAAAATTTATCTTTGAACGACTGAAATACATTTCTAACTTTTCAGGGACGTCATGCATTTCCGTTTTTTCCTCCGTCTTAATAAATTTGCCTCCATGGACCACTTGAATGGCCATTTCAACAACTTAATTTTGAAGAAAAATGCAAAAATCTTAACATTCTCTGCTAGATGCGGGCCCCGCGGAAACAGTGTGCAAATATTTAGTCGAAAGAGAAACCATTTGGAAATTTAGTGATATATTTTTTGCTCCACTATTTAAAAGATAAACGCATGAATTGAAATCAAGATGGTACTCCATTAGCCGGTAAGCTCCACAAACAAATTTCCGCTCCAACACTGTCACAGCAACCTGGACTCGCGTTGACCTTGAAATTTTTAAAGAAATTTCCCTCGTAGCACTGTTGGCTAAAAAGTACGGTGGCCCACAACTAAAAAGAGAATCTCGCTGGCATAAAACGCACTATGCAGTCAAAACATTCGTCCGTTTTACTGGCCTGAAAAAGGTCTTTCGTTTTATCGACAGAGATCGGAGAACCTCCCGATGGCAGCCATGTTTTACGCCAGTGAACAATAAGTCAGCGTTTATTGTTTTGCGCAGTCGTCCTTGAAAGGCAACCTTAGCCTTTCAGCTGTTTTTGAGACCTGTCCCGTTTCAACCAAGTTTGATAGACTATGATGCCGGTTGAAAAAGTTGATCAACCTAACCAACCGAAAACGGTGTTTTCCCAATAGAACACGAAAAAACTCAACCAACCCAACCAACTAAAAACAGTTGATCCCAATAGAACACAACCTAAGTGATCAGAGCAAAACAACAGCAGTCTTCAAGGAATTAAAAAAGGACAAGAAGAAGACGAAAGATTAACAGTGAAGGAAAGGGCTGGATGTTGCAATGGTGTGCTTCACACCTCTGGTTTTCGGTACAAATGAAGGAATGAAAGCGGAATATCACATGCTTTTGAAAAATATCGCTGACAAACCACTTAGATTGTAATTATATTGCTTGTTTATCACAATATTTATTTAACATGAGGCGCGGTGGTAAAATGGACTGGCCTCTAGAATGCCAAATAACCTGCGATCTAGCAGACTTTTCTTAAGAGAGGGCGCAGGTTAGAAAACCTTAAACTTTTCAATCTCACGGCTCTGTTATCATGATAACAAAAGGATTATTATGCCATGACCACTGAGTGCCGTGATTACTGAAGACTTATTATGTTATTACCCTCTTACGACGGGTTGCAGTGAGTACTAAAGGCTTATTACATTATTACGCTATTACGACTGAGTATACTTACACTTTTCATTTCCAGTGCTTGGTTGTAGTGAGTTCTAAAGGCTTATTACTGTACATTATTACGCCATTACGACTGAGCATACTTACACTTTTCATTTTCAATGCCTGGTTGTTGTTGTACTAAAGGATTATTACTGACCTTATTACACTATTACAACAGAATATATTTTCACTTTTCATTCTCATGACTTGGTTATCGAGAGTACAAAATGAATATTACATTATTACGATATTACAATACAGTATCCATACACTTTCCCTTAATTTAGTGCGCTATGCTCGATAAGGCATATTTATACATTATTACGCCATTGCGACTGAGTATCCACATACTTTTCATTTGCATTGATCGGTTATCGTTTATCGTAGGCAATAAAAGCTTGTTACATTATTACGCTATGACGACGTTTTCAAGGTTCACTTACGCTAACTCTATCCACTTTCCATACCATTCGTTATCGCCAGTGAACAAGCTTTTAATGCTATTACAACGAATAAGTTACTCTCGCATTTTAAATTTTCAACACTCAGTTCCCGTGAGTGCTAAAGGCCAATTACTTTATTACGCCATTACGAGCACGTTACTACTAACAGCTCATATCCTCCATGATTACGAAAGGTATTACACCATTCTTATGACTGCAACCACAATGAAATCCAAGATTGCGTGTATTAAAGGCAATCAACATACTTTATTCTTGAGAGTAGCCCTTACGCTATTACGACGTAATAACCAAAAAAAACAAAAAGTTAAATCTATACTGGGCATGGTTTGAGGTGGACAGAAATAAAAATCAAAGGAGAAGTGTGGAGAAGCTTACAAAATGGGAGTTCTGTTGCCATCAGTTGCTTTCTGATCATGTTGGGAAACAATGACTTCAGAATTCGTGTTTGATTTTTATCTAACTAGACCCTCCGTGAGGGTACACTGGGTTGCCTGTGGTACGTGCACCGTTCCAGACACTTTTTTTCAAGTTGGGCGGTCATTAAGAAGTCATACTAGACGAGGCCCTTTGGCTCACAGGTCCTCACACGTTCGTACGACGAAACAGACCTGTCCTTGCGTAATATGTAGCTCTAACAGTGCACGATATTGTTTTGGTATTGTCTATCATTGTAGTGCCATGGTAGAAGTCTTGGGTAAATAGTCTGAGAAGACATGTGGTTACTAGCAAAGTACTGAACCCAGAAAGATTGAAGAAAATAAATGGGAAGTGAGAAACACTGGCTTCTGGGCTGACATGTTGATAAACTTCTTTTGACCACAAGTTTAACCGTGCCCTCTGAGCATCTGACAGCTTTGTAATACCGAAGTTCACTGAAGTTAAGCCCTCTTGGGCGGGATTAGTGTTTGGATGGGAGACCAAAATAATATACCCCTCTCAACACAGAAGCATCGGACTGAAAATACTATTAACGCTAACAAATGCGAACTCAGCAAGGTACAGATTTTGTTAGCTTGCTTTATGCAAAAACAAATATTGATGCAAAAGTAAATAAATATTGATCCACAGTTTTTAGAAAGAGCAGAAGGAAGTTTCCAGGACGATCGCTCGAGAATAACATATTTACGACATGAAAACAACATTTATTTTGAACCGTGAATATAGAATATAAAAAGTTACGATCAGCGACAAACATTTTGGGGGATTTTTGCAACGTTCAATTTTGTTATTGTACGTTTTGGCTGCACAAATAAATCGCAAAATCGGCTTAACTGCAGAATACCCCGCCACTCGAACTATATTCCACGTAGCCGGCTACGCGGTACGCGGTACCCAGAAATAGGAATGCACAATACTGTAGAATACCCCGCCACTTGGACTAATTTCCAAATGAACTAAATTTCAAAATGGCGCAGCAAAATCGAAAGTGACATCGCCGGAATTCAGCGGGCGCCGTGATGAAGTTACCGCGGCATGTTTACTCGCCAAACAGTGAAGTATCTGTGTCAAATGATGGCAAGATAACGGGTTTCTGTAAGTTTCTTTTTCTGTCAAGTGTTATAAAGTTTGACAATGAAATGAGCGAAGTCAAAACAAAGATCACAATCGCCCAACTCTTGTTTATGCAAAGTCAAAATTTACTCTCCAAGACGCGTACGACGTTATTTATCACCAGGTAATTCCATCATTTTGGAAATAGAAGCTACTTTATTATTCAACTGCGTCACAATTCTTCACTGATTTTGGGGCTCATTTTGTTGAAACTCAAGCACGCTTCCAACAGGCCTGTGAACCCTTCCAGCTTACAGAGCAATACTAAAAAACTTCTTCCATATCACATTTCAACCTTAAGCTCGAAAATTCAATACACAACATGATATTATAATTCACAAAGGCAGAAAATACCACAGAATCCTTTTCCAGCGAAAAATTTATTGAAACAAACAACATATTTGCTCTTAGAGGCGAAAACCTCTTCCTATTTCATTGCGTGCGTGAAGACAAGAAACTCAATCGTGTCAAATTACCATGTACTTCAGGTAAATACAGCTCACTTTGATTTCGTCTCGACGGGCGACAGATTGTTGTCGAAGTCCAGTACTCGTCGCTTTTGAGATTCCTGCCTAGTTTATCCAACTGACTTTCCATTATTGAGCTCCATAAGGGTATATTTTGTTTAAGGATCCACTAAAACGCCCTTCGCGTTCCATGACTTTCGACGCCATTGCAGGTTAAATTAATGATGCTACTGTGTCCACCAGAGAAATCTACGCAGTTCCACTACCTTCTCGATCCTAAGAAAAAACGCGCAGAAGGCTCTATGCACAAAGACACCACTTACCAGGGGAGTGACAGGCAAGACTTTTACCGACACGAATAAAAAAATAAATAAAAAATAAGACCCTCCCTGAGGGCACACTGGGTTGCCTGTGGTACGTGCACCGTTCTAGACAATTTTTGCAAGTATTTAAGGGGTCACCCAGAAGTCATACCAGCAGAGGCCCTAGGCTCACAGGTTCTCACACGTTCGTACGACGAAAAAATCTGTCCTTGCGTAATATGTAGCTCTAACAATGCACGATATTGTTTTGGTATTGTCAATCATTGTAGTGCCATGGTAGAAGCCTTGGGTAAATAGCCTGAAAAGACATGTAGTTACTAGCAAATAACTGAACCCAGAAAGATTGAAGAAAATAAATGGGAAGTGAGAAACATTGGCTTCTGGGCTGACATGTTGATAAGCGTGCCCTCTGAGCATCTGACAGCTTTGTAATACTACAGGCAGAAAATATCACAGAATCCTTTTCCAGCGAAACATTTTATTGAAACAAACAACATAAGATGCACTAAAACGCCATTCGCGTTGCAATGACTTTCCATTGCTGGTTAACGAGAATAACAAATTCACGAGGCAAAATGTATATTTATATTTAATTAAGTTAGCACAACACAAAAACGCTAACCTCATTTTGACATGAAAATGCTTTACTATTGCCATAAAAACTATCCAGTTAAGCTCGCATATTATAAAACATGATGAATTCATAAAGGCCACCTTTCCAACGAACAATTTTTTGAAACAAACAACATATTTGCTATTAGAGGCGAAAACCTCTTCCTACTTCATTGCGTGCGTGAAGACAAGAAACTCAATCGTGTCAAATTACCATGTACTTCAGGTTCAAACCCTTTCCTGAAGAACATTTTCCTTGAATAACAAGAAAATGCTTTACTATTGCCATAAAAACTATCCAGCACACATATAATAAACCATGATGAATTCATAAAGGCCACCTTTTCCAGCGAACAATTTTTTGAAACAAACAACATATTTGCTATTATTGCGTGCGTGAAGAGAAAAAACTCAATCGTGTCAAATATGCGAAATATTACAACAAACTAAAATTTCAGGATGAAGCCGTTTCCATGAAGAACCGTTTCCTTGAATAATGAAGCACAAAATGGACGACAAGCTTTCTTTCAAATAATTCTTGGCTGTCACATTACCTGAAGACTGTGCAGAGTTGACACAGATCCACTTAAGGTGTTCGATTCGTTCTCTTGTCTTTGTTGAACCCATAAGTTACCAGAGAATTTTCCATTTGGTTTCAGTGTTCTACATAACAGCACACTTGGTAAATATTATTTTAGAAATGCAGCTCACTTTGATTTCTGCTCGACGGGCGACAGATTGTTGTCGAAGTCCATTACTCGTCGCTTTTGAGATTCCAGGTGTTGGTTTTCACCGCCTGCGTAGTTTATCCAACTGACTTGTTTAAGGATCCATGACTTTCGACGCCATTGCAGGCTAAGTTAATTGTTCTACTGTGTCCACCAGAGGAATCTACGCAGTTCCACTACCCTCTCGATCCTAAGAAAATACGCGCAGAAGGCTCCGATGCACAAAGATACCACTTACCAGGGGAGTGACAGGCAAGACTTTTACCGACACGGAAGAAAAAAAAAATAACACCGAACAAATGCCCTCCATTTCTAGACTGGGTTTGCCATAGGGCAACCCAGTAAAAACTAAAAAAAAGAAAACAAACAAACAAAACGCAGACCTCGACTGGGTTTGCCATAGGCAACCCAGTAAAAAGAATGTGTTATCATTGGCAGGCTACACCACATCATTTTCATAAGGGTCAACTATTGTATTAAGCAGCTATGAATGTTTGCGGTAAGTAAAAACAAGGATTGTTTCCAAAACTTTTCAACCTTTCACAAAATCTGGAATGGATCATGAGACATGCTGTATTCAGTAGCATTTTGTAGATGCAAAAGAGCCTGGTGAAAATAATCGCAACCAGTGTTTTCGGCTCCTTTAAACTTTTTACAAGGTTCAGGATAACTATTTTGCTAGGAAAGAAGAAATTGACCTCTTCAGCTTGTACGTTTTGTTTTTCCGATCTCAGACCATGGGATGTTACTCTAGAGAACAGTTTCTTTCAAATGTCGTCTTATGCACGTGCTTGAGGAGAATTCCCTCGAGAACATCACATGGTCTGCAACGGGAAAACGTGCAAGCTAAAAGAGGTCAATTCGATTCTTATCGTAAAGGAATGCTTCGCTGTTCAACTACAACAAGGTGATGGCGAAAACATCTGGATATTTCTCAACTATGGAAACACAGCTATCGAGAGGTTTTAACCCTGTCTTTTACATTTAAGCACCTTTAGCTTTTAAATGTGTTACAAGTATACGTTATAGGTATTGAATAATAACCAATGGAATGATGAAATAATAATAAACTAAAAGTGCAGTTAAGTTTGCTTTAGGTGAACACAATAAAAATTTATTGTCACTCTCCACGGCAATGTCACAGCATGCTCCTTTGCTAATATGAATGGACCTGTGAACTTGGTAGAGCGACGAACAAATGTCTCTTTGCATTCATTTTTAACACACATAGCACAGTGACACCTTAAGTCTTTCCCTGAACATTATGGCCTGGTAACACATGCTGACTGCAACGCGTATCAATCCCGGCAGAACAAACCAAGAGAAGTCGTTGAATATTTCAACGTATTACGTTGCCATATGGATTTGAATTCAACTGAGCGAGTGACAAACTTGCATATTATGACCCCTAACGTTCTAGTCGGTGATATGCTTTTAACCTAACCACAACTAAAAAGGGAACAGCATGCGTGAGTAGGCTGAGCCTGGAGACATTATCTTAAAACCCTGTTCCATCAGTATAAATAACATTATAGTCAGATATTAATACCGGTAATTATTATGATCGGTACTGTTCTTAATAAATTCATTTGCAAAACCTCCATACAGAATCTCAAATTCTTTTTACATTAAAAAAACCAAAAGAGAAGTTGCCTTACCTCATTTTCATCGAAGACAATAATTATACTTTGAAAAAACAAATTTTCAGCAAATCCACACTCATGGTTTCTGGGAGGAGAAGTCACAGAGCAGGTACAAAGATGGATGTCAGCTGTGTAGTACTTGTTTTCTATTTGCCATAGGTATGCATTTAAGCAGTCTGAAATGTGCTTTGGCTCTGGTCTTTTATTGTTGAACATTTCTAGGTGGAAATTGTAATAGTTTTCAGAATTGGTTGCACTATTATAAAATTAAGCCTTGAAGTGTTGAAACCTGATGAACTTAGTGTCTGGCTCCAAATGCAGTTTCACGTCTTTTTTATGTAAATACTACCTTCTACTATCCAGCTTTTTTTTCCCTTAAAATTAACCATTAAAGGGGGGGGGGGGGGGGAGGGGGGTCCACCATACCTGATTACTTTTCAGAAATAAAAAATGGGGGTCACCTAGTTCGTTTTTAAGATATAACCAACTAAAGACAAAATAAAGGGTGTTTTTTCAGTACTTGCCTGTTGCTACGGTGGCATATTACATCTCAATAATGACTGTATCTTGTTCAGCAATTATTTGTGTTTCATTTGGTACCACAATATTGCAACTACATGATACAATGTTGTGGCGCCGATCGACCCTTATTAGAGCATTACTTGTTTACCTTGTTTTACAGCTACCTCAAGGATGGTGCCACCTATTGTTACTGTGCACTTGTTTACATTGCCCGCCTTTGTTGTTGTTGTTATCCGGGAATTTGGAGCACCTACTACCATATTATAGGCAAGTATTGTTGAGTTATTTTTGCATTTTTAGAGAAAAATTACTGTCAATAATTTTTCTCTAGAATGCAAAAATAACTCACCAATACTTGCCCATAATATGGTATTTATTAATTATAATTACTTTCGACATTCAATTGAAAACCGCTCTTAGACTACTGCTAAACCAAAGTAAAACCGCTCTAAGTACCACGCAAAGAAACTGCATTCCCTCTTGAATTTAGAGGTAGCTCCACACTTCATAGAAAAGCGCTCAAAATGAACGTATTCTGCTGTTTTTCCAGATTGAAATCCATTAAATTTCACAGGATAATCCTCCTTGAGGATCTTCGAAGTGTTTTTTATTTCCCAGACAATTGTTGTAACAACCTTTTTTCAACCTTCCATAAGTGGACACCTCCTGTAAGTGGACAGTTACCCTCAGTTCCAAGGGTGTCTGCTTACAGGAGGTTAAATTGTACATGTAATCAAATTTAATAAGGAAAACCAAATGTCGTATATTATTCCAAGACAACCACACATGTCAGGTTCTGGGATCAATACTTTCAGTGCAATAATTATTTATTTTTTTTATGAGAAAAACTAACGCGGAGAGATTTCGACGTTTCGATGACATCCTGTCATCATTATCAAGAAAATGAAGAATAAAATTTTTGAAGAAGATTGACTCTTGACTTAGCCAAGCCTCTTGACTTAGCCAAGAATTTTGCAGTTCTGAGGAAATGCCAAGGAAAGATGGACTGTCTGGTATACGAGATGCTCCTGATCAAAAAGTACAGACCAAGCCTTAACATCCAATCAGACTCAATACGTGCTAAAGTTTTTACTTGACTTTGGGTTTTCCTTTGTGTGAGGTCACTGGATGATTCACTGGCTTAGAACAATAGACTATTGTTTTTGGTTTAGTTTTTTGACTACTTACTTATGTAAATTTTCTTCAAAAATTTTATTCTTCATTTTCTTGATAATGATGACAGGATGTCATCGAAACGTCGAAATCTCTCCGCGTTAGTTTTTCTCATAAATTTAATAACAAAAGTCAATCTTATACATAATTATTATTGTTAAAAAATTAAGCTCTTACCACCAAGCATGAGGCAAGCATTTGATTTTTTTTTGCACAAGCAGCTGCCACTGTAATGTTCATATAAACTGAAAGTTATTGATACTGGATGTTTGCTAGGAACTATGGGATAGATGGAACAGAACGATAATGGCGTCCACCTATGCTGTAACACGTCTTCTTGCAACTGTTTATTAAATCGTTGTTAATCATTTGCATCCTGTTTTGAAATCCATTCAAAACATCACAAATGGCGACGAGGATGGGATGCAAGTCATCGAAAACGGAAATCTTTGTGTTTAAAGTGTTAAATCAACCGGAACCGGTTTTCAATGCCTGCAGATTCTTCATCAACCACTTCGCCTTCGCAGCCTTCAGCAGCCTCTGCAATGGCAGTTAACCTGCCGACCTTTCCTGAGTTTGATCTTCAACCAAGAGATACAGTACCCGTTCGCTTTGAGTATGTCAAGTGTTTGGACAACATGTTTACAGCAATGAACATTACCCGAGCATCTAAAAAGAAAGCCATGTTGTTGCATTACGTGGGAGAAGAAACCTGTGATGTGTTTGAGACCCTTACTGTTCCAGAACCACCGGAAGGAAGTGATGAATACAAGACTGCTGTAAAGGCTCTTGCTGACCATTTCGAGCCTCAAAAGTGTGTGGATTATCCCGTCTATGTCTTTAGTCAGAAAACGCAAAAGTCTGGCGAAAACATTATCGAGTTTTACACACGTCTCCAGCTGTTAGCACACAAGTGTCAATTCGCCGATCCCGAACTGGAAATGAAGTGGCAGATTATTCAAGGAACCTCATCGCTTCACCTGAGACGTAAAGCAATCGAACAGAGCCTCAATCTTGAGAACGTGTTGAAAGTAGCTCGCGCCATGGAAACCGCCGACGAACAGACCAGTGAGATGGAGAAACAGCAATCCAATGTACTGGGCTATGGTAGAAATAAAGCAACCGACGTTCAGCAGAAAGAGTATTCTCGTGGTCTACCAAAGTCTGGATTGCGTAGCAATAGGTGTGGTTTATGTGTTGGAAATCACACGGTTACCAGAAATTCCTCTTTCTTTAAAACTCTGGACCAGTCAGTCATCAACCATGATGATGATCAGTCCCGTGACAGTGGTCTACGCTCTCCGGCTGACATCAAACACCAACAAGAGCTGCCTGCTGCACGCACACATGCTCATGCTTCTGACCCGTCTGCATCAAAACCTGTGAGCTCCCCTTGCATGCAAGGAACTTGCCCTGTTCAAGGTAAAAAGTGTTTGAACTGTGGCAAAATGAACCATTTCTCCAAAGTTTGTCATGGCAAACCCAATAATTGGTCCAAATCTTCGCACCCAAAGAAAAAGTCAAGAGGCAAATACCATGTCAGGTCTGCAGATGTTGGAAGAGTCTCCGAGTAGTGAAATGTCATCTCTAGCCGGTGTTGATAGTGACAACAGTGAAGAGTATACTTTAACATTGGTGCACAGGGACACGAAGCTGGCAAGCCTATCTTTCAGGTCACCATCATGAACACACCAATCCGCATTATGGCAGATTCAGGAGCAACCGTGAATATCTTAAGCAAGAGAGACTTTGATGGCCTTAAATCAAAGCCACAACTGGTTGAAACAAGTGCCAAAGTGTATCCATACATGTCTGATAAGCCACTAACCCTTTGTGGAAAGTTCCGAGCTACTGTCACCAGTGGTAGCTGTTTATCCGTGGAAACATTCTATGTCGCAAAGGGTTCATCAAGCTCCATACTTAGCTGGACAACCTCACAAGCATTAAATCTTATTAAAGCTGTCAGTACAGTCGAACCTCCTGTTAGCCTGCCACCTGATGCCCCAGATTTTCTCAAGGAATTTCCTAATCTAACCAGTGGAATGGGCAAGTACAAACTTAAGGTGAACCAGCACGCATACATGTAGATGAATCTGTCAAACCCGTGGCTCAGCCACATCACCGAGTCCCTTTCCATGTAAGAAAGCAGGTGGAGGGAAAACTCAAACAGCTCGAAAATGATGACATCATTGAACGTGTAGAAGGCCCCACCCCTTGGGTATCGCCAATTGTTGTTTTGCCCAAGCTGAATAGACTGAACGAGATTAGAATTTGTGTGGACATGCGTTCATTAAACAAAGCTATCATCAGGGAGTGACACATCATATCCACCATCGATGACGTAGTGTCAGACCTGAACGGTTGTTAAGTGTTTAGTAAGATGGACTTAAATCAAGGGTACCACCAGTGCATCCCGACTCAAGAGCACTGAGAACGTTTTCTACACACGTTGGACTGTTCCAATTCAAACGTCTCAATTTTGGTCTCTCGTGCGCAGCAGAAATCTTCCAAAAGAAGGTGGGTAATGCAATCCGTGGCATACCCTGCGTCAAGAACATCAGTGATGACATCTATGTTGGGGGCGCAGACCAAGACACTCATGACCGACATCTGAGACAAGTGTTCCGTCAACTCCAGGAGAGTGGTCTGACAATAAATTTACCTAAGTGTCAGTTTCGAGTTCCCACTATGCTCTTCTTTGACCATGTTTTCTCTCAAAAGGGCATGTCACCTGACCCTAAAAAGGTTGAAGCTCTTGAAAATGTTGTGCCACCAACCAATGTATCTGAAGTACGAAGCCTCCTTAGCTCTGCCGCATTCTGCTCTAGGTTCATCAAGAATTTTGCACTTATCACCAGGCCTCTTCAACAGCTGACCTGTAATGGAGTGAAGTGGCAGTGGACTGAGGAAGAACAGTCATCATTTGAACACTTAAAAGCGGCACTATGTACCAAGACTACCCTTGGATACTTTGATCCAAAGAAACCTACTTCCATCTTGGTTGTCCCATTGGTTTAGGTGCTGTCCTGACCCAGAAAGATGTTTCGACTAATGAAGTGACACCTTTGCATTATGCCAGTTCTCCACTGACACCAACTCAAGCTAGATATCCACAGTTTGATCGTGAAGCTTTGTCAGTTTACTGGGCTGTAAAGCGCTTTCACTTTTTTATCTATGGAGGGGAATTTAAAGTAATCACAGACCATCAACCTTTGGTTTCCTTGTTTAACAACCCCACCTCTAAACCGTCCGCCAGGATAGAACGTTGGCTCATGGAGCTACAGCAGTACCAATTCACAGTAGAATATCGCCCTGGTGCCTCAAACCCAGCAGATTATGCTTCGAGACACCCAGTAGGAGACTTGCAATCTCACAATTATGAAATCGAGTCTGAAGACCACATCTCTTTTATTATAAGAAATGCAGTACCAAAAGCTGTTAAACACTGTCTGAGGTAGAATCTGCAACCGCAACGGATCTAGTGCTACAAGCAGTTATATCTGCAATGAAATCTGGTTGCTAGCACAAGGCGCCACCTGGTGTATCATTATCTGAGCTATCCCGCTATGAGCAAGTCAAGGAGCAGTTAACCTGCACTGACACTGTCCTGTTAAAATCGGATCGTTTAGTAGTTCCTGGTGCACTACAAGAACGAATTGTTGACATTGCCCATGAAGGTCACTTGGGCATAGTTAAAACTAAGGCTCTCCTGCGAGAAAAGGTGTGGTTCCCATGCATAGACAAAATTGTTGAAACAAAGGTCAAGGCCTGTTTACCGTGCCAAGTTGTAACCCCAAGTATCAACTCTTCCTGACAGCCCTTTTGATGAAGTAAGCATTGCCTTTGCACATGTTGAGGGTGAAACCCTACTTCTACGGGTTGATGATTATTCAAGGTTCCCCTTCGTAGAACCAGTGTCGTCAACGTCCGCTAGTGCTGTCATACTGTACCTAAGTTAGATCAGCTATTTGGTACATTCGGAACTCCTAAGATTGTTAGATCAGACAATGGTCCACCTTTCAGCGGAGAAGAGTTTGCCACGTTTGCTCAGGCGCTTGGTAACCCCATTATGGCCTAGGGCCAACGGTGAGGTGGACAGATTCGTGAAAACAACGAAGAAGTGTCTTAAAGGCGCTTAAGTGGAAGAAAGAAACTGCAAGCGATTCTGAGGAACTATCGCACCTCTCCTCATCAAACCACTGGTGTGGCCCCAGCAGTATTGTTACTGAAACGTCCTGTGTGTAACAAGCTACCACAGACCAACTTCGTTGACCCTGTGTTGGAGATCGTCCACAGGAGCGATTTTTCGCAGAAATCCAAGTTCAAGGCGCATGCCGACAGCAAGGTCTATGTAAAACCCAGCACTATTTCATCTGGAGAAACCGTACTCGTGAAAAGACCATTTACTGCGCTAAAGGTGCAACTGTTTACGACCCTACCCCTTTGACTGTAGTGGATAAGAAAGGCAGCATGATTACCGCTCAAAACGAGAATCACACGGTTACCAGAAATTCCTCTTTCTTTAAAACTCTGGACCAGTCAGTCATCAACCATGATGATGATCAGTCCTGTAACAGTGGTCTCAGCTCTCCCGCTGACATCAAACACCAACAAGAGCTGCCTGCTGCACGCACACATGCTCATGCTTCTGACCCGTCTGCATCAAAACCTGTGAGTTCCCCTGGCATGCAAGCTAATCCTACAAGTTCATTTAGCCCTATCCCAGAGAGCGAAGCTAGTGCGTCTCACCCAGTTGGTCAACCACCATTGCGTAGATCTTCCAGGAAAGGAGTAGATCTTCGAGGAAACGTTACTGTTGTTTTACTGGAAGTAAATGTTTGTGCTGACAAAAACTGTGAAAAAATTGAGTTTCTTTGTCTAAGTGTGCAGTATAAAAAATACATGGTTACCCCCTATTTTCATTTCACATTGCGAAAAAAAATTTTCTTTTTAGGTGGCACTGTCCTTAACTGAGAAGAGTTAAAAGCTTTGAATATCAAAAGCGGCATTTGTTGTGTCTCTTCAGATGGCCGGCAAGAAACACCGTTGCCTTTAAAGTCACGATGTTATGTGCAGTATGATATGCACGATGCAAAACAAGGGAATCACCTTTACACATCTTTTTACACTCTTACGGGCAAGCTATGGGACATACATGTCTTATGACAGGTAGCTCTGAAGCTTGATATATGAGTAGCTGTACTGTACTATGTTATGAAAGAGTAGAAATATAGGGATTTGTATGGGGAAAACCATTTTTCTCAAAATTCAAAAAAATATTCAGTCTCGCTTGGCAACCCAGCCTTACCATTGGTCACCATTGACCAATCATGGGTTGCTAAGCGATCTTCCAACAGTTTTGGTAATGTAGCGAATATTAAAAGCCTCATTTGATGTCTGTCAAAGCAAATGTTTGCAGAGTTTGGCGGCCCTTAATTCTTTCTCAGTGTACAAGTGGCTCAAATGAAGAAGATGAATGGGTAGTGAATGTATTGTCTGTGATCTATGTGGGATTTCAAGGTGATCGAAGCCTTGGGAGTGCATTTATGACCCTTTTCCTTCAGTGACTCCATTCAGTATTGTCTCTGTGCCCAAGCTTGGGAAAGAATACATAGAGGGATAGAAGAGGAATCACTAACCACCTAAATTGTTCTTAATCAACCCAGAAACCATACCAGAAACAAGACACACAAGCCTGAAGCAAGGTAAGCTATTTTTTATTTTAAATCGTAAATATTTTTTGGAATTCCCAATACAAATCCTTATATTTCTACTCTTGCATAATAAAGTACAGCACAGATACTCATATATCAAACTTAAGCTACCTGTGGTCTTAGTAAAAGTAAGTACATGATTTTGAAAGCAATTTGGAATAAATTACTACAAGTAATTTTTGTAAGACCTTTAAATGCTCATTAATTTATTTCAAGTGGCTAGAAAAAATCATTTGATAACATAATTAGTAATACAAAACTTTGAGATGCAAGCAATAATCACGATACTCGCATCTGATTGGTTATTTGTGACGTTAATTCTTTGATCAAAGACCAAACAGAATGTTTGGCTTGTTGCCTCGTTGTGCATTGAATTACAAGTTAAATATCTTCTTAATTTTGTTATCTGATCGTGAAAACTGCATTTCTTAGCCAATGAAAATGGAAAAATATTTCTATAACTGAATTAAGTCTTTCATGTACTTGACTTGGGATTAGGGAATAACCTGCCTTCGGAGAATTCATCCAAAGCAACAAATGTTACCTCTGATAATGTCATCTGAAGATAGGAACGAGCTACAGTTCACAAGCAAAACGCCACCGACACTTTTTTCCATGTCCTTACTTTTAGAGCTTGACAGGAACTTGGTTACATTGTACACGACAGAGCTGAAAAACGACTGCGCATGCGCCAGATAGGGAGCACAAATCGTGCATGAGACGCGAAGTGTCCATTTCGATCGTTTGATCTCGTCTTCTGCCTGTGTCACTTTATAACTCTTGACGGTGTGAATTTTGGAAGTGAGATCGTGGTGATTTAATTTAAGGAGACACATCAGATCTGTGTAATATATTTGTGTGGAATTTTTGGGCCTTGAGATCCAAACCCAGTTAAATTTGTTTGGGAATATGCGCTGCAGAAACTAACCGAGGCTACGGTGAGTGTTCCATATTTGTTTCTGAAGCATGAAGTGTTCACAACGTTTGGTTCAGTTTGCACACTAGGGTATTGCCCATGCAATCTCAACAGTTTTCATCAACAAGATAATTTGGGCAGGGTTTTCTGAAATCACCTTTACGTAACATGTTGTAAGAGCATTATTTGAAAGTTGTCAACCTTCTCCTTGAACCAAGGCAGCAGTTCATTTAGAGTGCTACCACTCTGCAATTGCCACTTAACCTCCTGACTGCCCCCATAAAGGCAGCCTTCTAAAAGAAAACACCTTGCCAACTTGTGAAGTTGGAATGAACACAAGTACTGGCCAGAACTACACAGAAAATATTGAAGTTCTTTGTCCCTGTCTCAGGGCATTTCTTCAATGAAAAGGTAAATTGGTTGCAAGACTGGCCTCTGAGATTACATTCAGAAGAAGTTCTAGTTGCACAGTAGTGTGATCAATAACATTGTTTAATTTATTGCCATAGTGAGGCTTGATTACAGAATCATAAATACTTGCCCACCAAAATACCCTGTGCAATCAACTGATACACCCATGTTCGGGAGACTGTTGGCCCGTTAATGAATGGAACATCGATGTATTAGGAAAAGAACAATTTGTTAAATAAAAGTACAAAGTCCAGGCCCTGCTTCCTGTTAATCCTAGGATTATTGACAGGGAAATACTGCTTCAACGTGGCATTAATTGTAGTCTAGCTTCCACAATCGCCAAATAATAATGATCTATCATTATTGTAATAATGCAACACACTTGGTGTCAACATCTATGTCAAAACTTGGAAGATGGTATTTTTCTTTCCCCCTTGACTGGCCATTATTTGCAAATCTATGTTCAACCCAACGTCCAAGGCAAAATTATGGTTAGACTCAAAAAATTTAAGAACATGTGTTAAGGCAAACAGTTAAGGGTCATTGGTTTATGTGTGGTTTATAGTATGTTTATATGGTTAGCTCATCATGTTTTCTTTGTCTTGGTTGTGTAATAAGAATGACTTTTTGAACTAATTTTCACAGCCCCCATAAAAACTGATATGTGCAGTTTCCTGTGTCTAGGAAAATAATAATATCATTATGATATTGTAGATTATAGCATTGTAATATGCATCTCATGGACAATAACATTCATTTTCGTTTTTTGTCCTTAGGGAGATGGATCCACCTGGTATTATTTGCGGCAGTTTTGTGAAATATTAGCTCTAAAAGGAGCGAGAAGAAATTCAGCCTTTTTTTCTCAGCAATAAACCACAATAATCTTATTGAGTTCACTTTGTCCATGTTGGTAGTGTGGAACAAAAGACTGGAAAAAGTCACTGAGTAATCCAGACAATGCTGTTGAGTGTTAAGCAGTTTCTTTAGTACTCTTCACATTGTCAAACTTTTCAGTTTCTTCTTGGAACTGAATACCAGTCCTTAACCTTTTTTCAGTTATGAACTTTTTGGACCCTCACAGAGCTTTACGATGCCACTTTTTTAAATGTTGTACTTATAAAAAAAATGGGGACAACATATTCAAGCAAAAACATCACAAATGCATGTTGTTTACACCTGCACGCAAACTTTGCGAATGCTTTTGATCTGATGAGTTGCCAACCCAGTAATGCTTCAGATACATGTAGTGACGTCGAAACCCAGAACACCTTCAAACACATTCAATGACAAGTTGTCAGAGAAAAAATTAAAATAAAAAACAAACATCTTCTTGAGCATTGGGACCCACATGGAATAGCCCTTGCATATGTGTATTATACTGATGACTGGATTCCATCTACTTAATATACAATCATCTTTTTAGGATAATACCACCTACGCCAGTCGGCAGATAATGCTTGAGTGAACTTCTTGCTATACAGCTGAAAATATTAATTTTGTGGAATGCCCCTTTCAGGGATCTTTCCTAGTTGTCTATGCTCTAAAGATTTTGTTCAAACCCATCAAGTGCAATGTAGCATGCATGTGTGAAATGTCTCAAGTTTAGATCAGTTTTGCAATATGCACTGTGTTGTCTGAACTGATCCTTGTAAAATTTTTGTAGTTTCTTGTCAATTGTTAAATATGGAAAAAAGGATTTACTTTCTGAAAGAAAAATAACATCAATGACGTCTCTTGATCAGGTTAGGATCTGATGAATTTTTATTTTAAAAGGCAAGCAAATCAGGGGCAAATTAATTTTCTCTGATCTGCTTAATCTCAGTAAGTGGGCTTTACAGGATGAATCACTTTTTTGACTTGTCTCTGTGTATCATTCTGTGTATAATCTTTTCACCTTTTTATCTCAGTTTCTGTTGGGGCTGGCTTTCATCGCTCTTCTATAAATTTAACAAAAAATGCTGTGTAAAGAGCGAAAGATGTATTTCATGATAATTATAAATTCGTATTAAAATTTGGAGCAACGTGGAAGTCAATTTGCCTGAGTTCTTGCATCTTTGCATACTCCATTTTAATATCGCTTTAAGCATGCTTGCCAAAATATCTTTTGTAAGCGTGTCACCATTCACCACCCGGTCTATAATTCACCAGTTGTCTTCCTTTATTGTTCAGAGTATTATAGAGAGTATCTGGAACGTCATAAGGTTTTTCAATGTCTCTTTACCGACACAGACAAAGAGGCATTGTCCTGTATCGCAACCACTCGACGAACTAGTCTCCACCGATAAGTTCGAAGCTCTCACCAATTCCACCGGCAGAACATCGCCAAAACAGGGTTTAAGGGAATTTCTGGTCCTCCCAGAAAACCAAGAACTTGCAAAAACCGTTCGAGAAACTTGCGACAAAAGCCAACACTGTCAAAAAAGTAAGCATTGCAGCGCTCGTTACCTCCATTCACCGTATAGTCACACGAAAGGTGCATTTACCACGCGAAAACAATTTTTACACAATTTGTACACCCCTTCAATTTTTGGAAAACATCAAAACTCGTCAAAAATTGTGACAAAATCCTTATCTTTCAAACAGCGACCTTATTTTTTTGATTTAATCAACGGCTGTCATTTTCCGGCGAACAGATAGTCTTTTTGAATGGGAAGACCTTAGATAACAATGACCTGGACCAGGTTGAGTCCGCGATTCTCGAAGTGTCTTGCGGACTTTCCCATAAAAATGCCCTTGAAGCTCATCAAAATGGCGGCGAAAGAGTAGAGAGCTCCACTTGTAGGATACATAGTGTATTTAGTCTGGAAAATGTTCTGAAGAGCGTTTCGAATGATTTCACGGGTAAGTCGGCAGGAAGAATGCTTTTTAAATAAAATTTCAGACCTTTGCTGTGTGAACACTAGTTTTCTCTCGTGTTTCCGCTACAGTCATTGTTATTTAAATGATGCCTTGATCATTTCTTAAATAACAAGGACCGGAGCCAGGTCATGTCTCGATGATTGGGGAGGGGAGAGGTTGGAATAATAGGGCTTTTTACAGCGATCTTTGCTGTCTGCGGAAGCTGTAAACAAAGATACATGCCAAATTCGAAGGAAATGGCGGTAAATACGCCCTCATGGAGTCAACAGTTCTCTGAGAGCTTTTCTGATTATTCGGGATATGTTACGAACTTGGAAGATGCTATCAAACTTATAAAGGGGTATGAAGTCAATACAACGAGTTCATTTACCGTTACATACCAGACTAGAGGTTTTGGAAAGTCTCCAATAGGTAAGATCTCTTTTTTTGTTTTTAATCAATGCAAGTTTATTATAGGTCTTATTATTTGTTTCCAAAAATGTTATTGTTATTGACCGTTTTTGGCAATTATGGTGACTAGGGACTGGGATGGGGCCATGGAATTTGTAACAAAGGAAATTATTGTAAATTCTTACCCACTTTCTACGATGGAAATGATAAATTAAATTACTCACAAAATGGAGCTTTTTCAAGAACTTAGGAAATAATCACCCTTTCCTTTAAGCCCCTCCCACCCACCCCAGGTTTGCAAGCTGGGGCAAGGCATCTCCAACAAGACTCCATTGAGATCCACCTAGGGTTGCAACAGACAAGAGGTATTTCCCAGTGGCCACTGGTCAGGCACCTGTATTCTAGGACATGTATATTCTAAAAGATGGAGCATTATTAAAATATTGAATAGCCATTTTTCTATTTTTTTAATACACTTCACTTGTCAAAAACAAACAGTTTTGGCTAAACAGGTCAGTTTTCACTCAATTTTACATTAAATGTCAGTGAATCATTTAGTAGTCAGTGCACAAAAATAATCACTTCCAATCACTGTAATCTAGTCTAACACTTTCAGTTGCTACAAAATTCCTTGTGTTGCTCATGACTATTCCTCTCTTTGAATAACTTTTCCTCTTCACTATGTATCAGTAACAGTCACTTAGCAAAAAGGTAAAATTGAATCATCGTATATATCTTTTCTTTTAATAATGTGCATTGATATAATAATATTCAATAATAATAATAATAATAATAATAATAATAATAATAATAATTTACCACAGTATGTAAAGCCTATGCATTATTATAATAATGTATTATTATAATAATGTATTATTATTCAGGGGTTTCAATAAAATTTGAAGTAGGCAGCTGGTTTGAGTCTAGTAGCCGACTGTATCAAGAAGGGGCCGTTACTTCGTCTAGGGAGGTCTGGGGGCATGCTCCCCCAGACGATTGTGAAATCTGGAAGCTCTGAAATGTGATTTCCAGCACTGAAGATGAAGGAAGATTTCTAATCAACAGAGACACTGAGTGTGCAATTAAGCGCATTCTTTTGATAATTTCCAGCGAAGAAAGATTTGGAAAACCATTTCAAAAGGAAAATTAACGATTTTTAACGTTATAAAATTATGATGTTTCGACAACTTCATGTCATCATTACTACCAATTTCAAGCTGCCGGGAACGGCAAACCTTTTTTGCGCGTTTTTTCAAGCGCGAATTTCAACATTTCTCAACATGAGAAATCAGTTCTGTCGAAAGATAAGAATATGTCATTTTAATCTGAACAAATGAAAAGGCTTAACCGATGAAACTAACGAAAAATTTACTGTTTTTGGAAAACAAGTCTTGATGCCACGATTACTCAATAACGACCTGTTTTACATTAAACGTCTTGATATGTTTGGGGACGTAACTAAACGTAATTGAATTACGTAAAAAATGTGACGGTTGGTCTAGGCCAAAATGCGGAAAAATGTTATAGCCGTGCACTGTAGCTCAAAGATGGCAATATCAAATCTGATAATTATTTTGAAATTGAGGTTAAAAAAGGTACATTCAAGTCGATCAAAAATTAATTTTACTTCAGGTTTGACGGAATCCTTCAATTAATTCAATGTAGGGTAAAAAGTAGCCGACTTCTCTGAGCGATGCAGCCGACGCTTTTCATCGGCCGTCGGTGCTTATTGAAACCCCTGATTATTATAATAATGACTGTTTTCTTTTTAGTGCCCTGTTGCGATCTGGACCATTTTGGCACTCCAAAGTTTGTGTCAAAGGATTACGAAAGGAATCCCATCGAATTCTAGATGCACTCCCTTCGTTGCTTGGACATCTTTCCAGTAAATATGATGCCTTGGATTATTTTTTAGTTTTCCTCCCATTCTCTGTATTTACTGTTGCAACCGAATGGCCTATCATAATAATGTTACTGATACATAGTGAAGAGGAAAAGTTATTCAAAGAGAGGAATAGCCATGAGCAACACAAGGAATTTTGTAGCAACTGAAAGTGTTAGACTAGATTACAGTGATTGGAAGTGATTATTTTTGTGCACTGACTACTAAATGATTCACTGACATTTAATGTAAAATTGAGTGAAAACTGACCTGTTTAGCCAAAACTGTTTGTTTTTGACAAGTGAAGTGTATTAAAAAAATAGAAAAATGGCTATTCAATATTTTAATAATGCTCCATCTTTTAGAATATACATGTCCTAGAATACAGGTGCCTGACCAGTGGCCACTGGGAAATACCTCTTGTCTGTTGCAACCCTAGGTGGATCTCAATGGAGTCTTGTTGGAGATGCCTTGCCCCAGCTTGCAAACCTGGGGTGGGTGGGAGGGGCTTAAAGGAAAGGGTGATTATTTCCTAAGTTCTTGAAAAAGCTCCATTTTGTGAGTAATTTAATTTATCATTTCCATCGTAGAAAGTGGGTAAGAATTTACAATAATTTCCTTTGTTACAAATTCCATGGCCCCATCCCAGTCCCTAGTCACCATAATTGCCAAAAACGGTCAATAACAATAACATTTTTGGAAACAAATAATAAGACCTATAATAAACTTGCATTGATTAAAAACAAAAAAAGAGATCTTACCTATTGGAGACTTTCCAAAACCTCTAGTCTGGTATGTAACGGTAAATGAACTCGTTGTATTGACTTCATACCCCTTTATAAGTTTGATAGCATCTTCCAAGTTCGTAACATATCCCGAATAATCAGAAAAGCTCTCAGAGAACTGTTGACTCCATGAGGGCGTATTTACCGCCATTTCCTTCGAATTTGGCATGTATCTTTGTTTACAGCTTCCGCAGACAGCAAAGATCGCTGTAAAAAGCCCTATTATTCCAACCTCTCCCCTCCCCAATCATCGAGACATGACCTGGCTCCGGTCCTTGTTATTTAAGAAATGATCAAAGGCATCATTTAAATAACAATGACTGTAGCGGAAACACGAGAGAAAACTAGTGTTCACACAGCAAAGGTCTGAGATTTTATTTAAAAAGCATTCTTCCTGCCGACTTACCCGTGAAATCATTCGAAACGCTCTTCAGAACATTTTCCAGACTAAATACACTATGTATCCTACAAGTGGAGCACTCTACTCTATCGCCGCCATTTTGATGAGCTTCAAGGGCATTTTTATGGGAAAGTCCGCATGACACTTCGAGAATCGCGGACTCAACCTGGTCCAGGTCATTGTTATCTAAGGTCTTCCTTTTGAATGAGCGCGCCCTTGAGCCTGCGTTTCGTGCCGCGGGATCAGTGACTTGCGCAGTCGTTTTTCAGCTCTGTCATTGTACACAATCTCGTACCCAGAGTCCTCGGGCTTCTTGGTCAGCGGATGACACCAGGGGGGTAGGTACGTTATGCGTTATGTATTTGCGTTATGCGACTATGCGACTAAGTAAGCAAGGTACGTCTTATGTGCACGGTACAATATATGTCCCCGTACATAACGTATCCACCCTGGTGGGTACGTACCACCAGGGATTAAAACCCGCTGACCAAAAAGCCCGAGGACTCTGGGTAACTAAAACTTTTTGTACAGTTGTTATGGTGATTCCTGGCTGCCATTGCATGGTCCATTGGATGTGCATTTAGGTAAACGCTTCCGATGCTGCTGTGAACCAAGAAACACGGTGACCGGACGTGCCCTTTTTGTAGGATGTTTGCCCTGACAGATATTCAGCCAGGATCCACAGATATCGGAGAAATTCTTGTAAAGGTAAGAATAATCGTGTAACCACATTGAAATTGCGAAACCGTTTTACCACGTACGACCTGCGTTCACTTGTGATTTGATGCAAATGAGAACGACTTTTCAAATCTCTTCGTATTCCTTAAACAATTGCTTGTGAAAACGTTTTTATTTCTAAAGTCGTTCTCCTGACTCAAAAGAAACGAATTGGAAGGACCGTCAGTACGTTCAGTTGCGCCGCATCTTCCACGAAGGCCAATGGCCCAAACCTCGATTTGACTAAGTGTGCTTCTCCAAATTAATATCGGAAATTTGGCTTTTCGATGTCGCTATCGGCCATAAAAAAATGACTAATAATTAAAGATTCAAGCGCTACACGACTTTTAATAAATACCTTCTTGGAAACCAAACTTAAAGGTGAAACGCATCACGTCCGTTGATTTACTTGCCAATTCTTTAACGTAGTGTTTGAAAAACAACTATCTGTGCCGGTTTAATACACCGTGATGAAACACATTTAGCTGGGACATTCCATTTATAATCCAACCCCCCCCCCCCCTTCCCCCCTATGGATGAGGTCCATCAGAATTCCACCGGTAGGAATCTTTTTCAAAGGCACCGACAAAAAAGTGAAGGGGTAGGAAAGGTTTTTTCAAAGGGTTCCGACAAAAATCCGACCAGTAGGAATCTAATCATCCATAGGGGGGGTTCGGATTATAAATGGAATGTCCCGCTACATTTCAGTCGTTTACGGTGCGGCTGCATCCCAACATTGACCTTTACACGTATATTGATCAGACAGCGCGCGGCAAAACAACGGCGTATTAATTAAGGACGCTCGAAATAGTTTCTCCGTTTTTGAAAGAAATTAAGATATTTTGTCCTTAGATACAGTTAGGGTAATCATATCAAGACGAAATTTGGCGAGGGTATTAAGGTCCCACGGACGGATTTTTCGAGCGTTGCTAGGGAAGTGAAATGTTACTTCCGGTGACTGAGATCATCATATTGTGAGCTGACCAGAAAACCCACCCACAAGCAAAAATCACCGCACAAACTGGTGTTTCCACCCAAGGTTTTTCCTCGCCCTTTCTCGCGCTCATTCTCAGATCAACTGCGCATGCGCAAACGAACTGACTTCCGGTTTGACAAAAAACCTAAATTTCCGGCGGTCTTTAACTTGAATCAATTTTTTTTCATATGGCACATTTCACCTCCAAATACAGAATATAGGTAAGCATTGATTTTTTCAAATCATCTTTTTTGAAACTTTTATGGATATTTCAGTATCGTTTATCTCTCTAAAAAGAACACTTTTCAAAATAAAAAGAAAACCACGCTTGGCTGGATTCAAAAACAAATACAAATTAATTATGAAACCACTGATGAAATACCCAAATTGTGTAGCACGTAGACAAATTTAGAGTTTTCTTTTATTGGTCACGTGACCATGGGCGTGGCTTGATGACGTCATATTTAGGGTCATTGGTTTACAAAAGTTAGAAACTGACCAAAATAATGCCAAATTTCTCTCAAATTAGTTAACTATTACATCCTTAGCAACTCACCCCAAAAAATATGTCAGTAGGCCCTTAAGTAGTCCCGTCATAGATTTCTCACATCACTCTTTCCCCCAAATAACGTTTACTTACC
>NC_090884.1:18994291-19001791 GCF_036669925.1 Montipora capricornis | reverse complement strand
AATCGCCCACCATTGTTTCTGCAAAGTCAAAAATTTACTCTCCAAGACGAGGTTATTTATCACCATTTAGCACTTTATTATTCATCGGCATCACAATTTTTTGCTGTTTTTGGCCACGCTCATTTTGTTGAAACTCAAGCACACTTCCAACAGACCAGTTTATTTTCACGAACCTTTCCTGCTTACAGGGCAATACTTAAAATATCCTCCCGTATCACATTTCAACCTTAAGCTCGAAAATTCAATACACAACATGATATTATAATTCACAAAGGCAGAAAATATCACAGAATCCTTTTCCAGCGAAACATTTTATTGAAACAAACAACATAAGATGCACTAAAACGCCATTCGCGTTGCAATGACTTTCTACACCATTGCTGGTTAACGAGAATAACAAACTCATGACTCAGAGGCAGAATGTATATTTATATTTAATTAAGTTAATTAGCACAACAGAAAGAAGCTAACCTCATTTTGACTCGAAAATGCTTTACTATAATTGCCATAAAAACTATCCAGTTAAGCTCGCATATTATAAAGCATGACAGTTTTTTGAAACAAACAACATATTTCCTATTAGAGGCAAAACTCTTCCTATTTCATTACGTGCGTGAAGAGAAAAAACTCAATCGTGTCAAATATGCGCAATATTACAACAAACTAAAATTTCAGGATCAAACCGTTTCCATGAAGAAGCTTTTCCTTGAATAATGAAGCACAAAATAGACGACAAGCTTTCTTTCAAATAATTCTTGGCTGTCACATTTTCCAATTTTTTTTTTATCTGAAGACTGTGCAGAGTTGATCACAGATCCACTTAAGATGTTCGATTCATTCCCTGTCTTTGTTGAACCCATTAGTTACCAGAGAATTTTCCATTTGGTTTCAGTGTTCTACATAACAGCACACTTGGTAAAATATTAGAAATGCAGCTCACTTTGATTTCGGCTCAACGGGTAACAGATTGTTGTTGAAGTCCATTACTTGTCGCTTTTAAGATTCCACCGCCTGTCTTGTTCAGTATCCAATTGACTTGCCATTATTGAGCTTCATAAGGGTATATTTTGTTCAAAGATCCACTAAAACGCCATTCGCGTTTGATGACTTTCGACGCCATTGCCGGTAAAGTTAATTGTTCTACTGTGTCCACCAGAGAAATCTACGCATTTCCCACTACCCTCTCGATCCTAAGAAAATACGCACAGAAGGCTCTATGCACAAAGACACCACTTAGAAGGGGAGTGACAGGCAAGACTTTTACTGACAGGGAAAAAAAATAAAAATAAAAAAATAAATAAAATAAAACAAACCATACTGGCAACCCAGTAATTATCTTTTGTTGGCCCCTACTCAAGTTTCTCTCAACACAGAATCAAGCGCTTCACCCAACGCCACTGTAAGAACGTAGTCATCAAGTTAGTGTTTGCCCCATACAAGATCAACTTATTTAATGCCAAAGATGCCATCTCTAATTTATCAAGGTCTCGTTGCCTACAAATTTTCTTACGCAGGCTGTAGTGTCTGATAAGTTGTGTCAGTGAGACAAATCAACATCTTGCTACACGTGTTTGTGAACATTCAACATCCGATATAAGAACTCACACATCAATCAGCACACTTATGGGTCAGAAACATGCAGAGATTTGTGCTCAGAGAATTGCTTTTCAATCCTTGACAACGCCTCCACGCCTTTTCAACTGAAAATCAAGGAGGCCTTGCACATAGGCTGGGAATTTTCTGGTGTAAGCTTCGGTTTTTTTCTCATGTGTTCTCAATTCTAGACATGTGTATAGTTTCATCCCCCTTGAAAGTGTACACCCCAACGGCAGTGATTGCATGTTGATGTGAAAGAGCCCTTGCTCCGTGTATTGAGCAACATCTGAAAGTTTTGTCGGCTTATTTTAAATTAAACGCTTCCCGCCCGTGTGGATCAAGCAAACAAATATGTTTGCTGAAGCATCTAAGATGGCTGTCGCTGAAGGAAGAAAGTGAAAGGTACAATTTGTACACTTGTCAAACATTTCGTTGTCGCATGTTCAAGGTTTTTGTCTTTTACATTTGCTCTGGCTGATTTTTGCCGCCTGGCTTGATTGACTGGAAAATCTATAAGTATTTTAAAGTGACTTGAGCTTCTGTCACACTTATGGCCTACATGGCCTACTACCTATTGAACCACACGACTGTTTACCATAGTTCGTCTTCATTTGAATTTCTTGAAGCAGAAAGGTTACACAAGAATGAGAAAGTGATCGGGGGTTGAAGAACTTGGTAAAGTCGAACTCGTTTGTTGACTATTGCTACCTCATAACACGTCATATCCAAGATGGCGCTCTCCAAGTCACGAAAGAGGCAACTTCAAAGTGCTCTTGTCACATTTTAATGGGGAACTGGACAAAATGGCAACTATTTTTTAATTCCTGGGGAAAAGTTTTCGTAATTTAGAGAAACTTTTTCTAGACCGAACTTTCCTTGGAGGCAGTGTGGCCCAGTGGTTAGGGTGCTTGCCTTGAGATCCAGAAATCCTGGGTTCAAGACCCACTGTGATCCTGGTAGAAATTGGCGGTTGACTTCTGCCACCCCGGTAAGGCTCAGTTTGTTATCAATGGTTGAAGCCATCACGGCCACTGTGATGATAAAGCACCTCCTTTGATAGCTGTTTTGTTGCAGTATTGCCACCTGACGTTGCTCGCAAGACTGCTATTGTATTGATGGAGGGTTGAGATGAAAGTTCAATCTTTGACAATAATTGATTCTGATGTGGAATTGTGACCATGGGAACATTTTATCCAGGAGAATTTTACTGAAATTGGTGGCTCCTGGAAATGGCTCAAATTGCATCAGATCTGGAAAGTAACCATACACAGGCCTTCTGATAAAATTTACGCGATGGTGCGATTTGGCACAATCAATCTCAAATTGCATCAATGGCACAATTCATGAAAACTTGCCTAATTCACGAAAGAACGCACAACATTGATAAAATAAAACATTAATCAATAAGTTTCTTAGGAATTCCTGCATAAATGCACCATTTTTAAGATGACTTACCTTGGAAAAAGGCTAAAAAACCTTTGTCACCTTTGATTTCGTAAACATTCAAAGTTCAAGCTGAATGGGAAGATTTCACTGTCCCGTAACTTTTTTCAAAAAACACAAAATATGTTGATTTTAAGGCTCAAAGAAGTGCCTTATATTGTTCCCATGGTAACATTATTTTGGAGGAAAATGTGATGTGAGAAATCTATAATGGAACAGATATGATTACCCTAACTGTATCTAAGGACAGAATACGTTTATTTGTTTGAAAAAAGGAGAAACTATTTCGAGCCTCCTTAAATTGATCATTGATCATGCCTGGGTCTGATTTTCTTCATTTGTTTGGAAATTAGTGTTAGACTCTCACAATATCAATTAAAAAAGCCACTTCGAAATTGCCGTAAGGAGACGGCGTTTAAGCGACAATAAACACAAGTATCTGGTTTACATACGAAAATTCTGATGGAAAATAAATTCTTCATACACGAATAAGCGACGATTCCGTTGAAACATCGACCATTTGGTGGAAAAATTCCTAACAAAAACAAAATGCATTGTGCGTTGCTAAAATTTCTTGCCAACCGCAAAACTTTTGGAGCATGCAATTTGAAACATACGTTAATTAAATATCCGTAAACATTGAAAACGAAACTTCATGCGAAATGTAAAGGATGAATTTTTCTCGACACTCGCACAGGAACATTCAAGCAACCAACAATAATTACGCAGGATAAAACTACAATTACCGGTAACTTTATTCCAAAACATCCTTTCTACATAACAACTGCAGCTGTATATGATTATTATTACCTACAGTCAACAGTAACTAGATAAGGCATAAATTATCTGATGTGTCCTTGATCAAGTTGATGTCAGAGATAGTTACATTTTGCATTGACAACTGTTTTTTTTTAATCTGCCAAGGTTCAAGATGACCTGCGTCACCTTAAAGAACAGCTTACTTCGCAAGGTCTGTCAACAGATGCTATTGACATAGGAGCACTTGAAAGTGCCATAGAACGAACAGAACAAAGCGTCACGGTAAACAGTATTTTAATGTATTATTATTTTATTGAATGGTAAATTTTTGGGAATTTATTTTAATTATTTTTTTTTATTGACTTACATGTAGCCAACGTTCTAATTTAAGACAATTAAAATAAAACAATTCATGTCAATATCGTCACCCTAATTAACCCTTAAAGTGCCACTATGATCATTATAATATGATAATTTTTACCTCTTGATTTTTTAGGCGCATCACAAAGAATTCTATGAAAGAATGAAAATGCCGTTTACGGTTTGCAAATACCTGCATCTAGTTCCGGAGATATTTAAGTTTGAAAAATGTGTATAATTATTTGATCAAAATTTGGTTGAGTGTATGACGTAATCACTTGGCTAATTTGCATATCTTAAAAACTTGAATATCTTGAAATGGCTTCAATAGAAAAGGTGCGATTTTTGTCATAGTGGCACTGTAATCAGTGTGAGTGCTTGTTGTTCCTCTTAATGTATTTGTTGTACTCTCTTCTGTGCTTTACACTGTGCCTGATGATATCCTACTCTACACAGGGGAGCAGGGCTGGCACAGTGGTGAGAGCACTCGCCTCCCACCAATGTGGCCCAGGATTGATTCCCGGATTCTACACCATATGTGGGTTGAGTTTGTTGGTTCTCTACTCTGCTCGAGATGTTTTTCCCTGGGTACTCTGGTTTCCCCCTCTCCTCAAAAACCAACATTTGCAGGCATAGCTCAGTTGGCCTAGCTTGTCCTTGTTCTGTCATACACCTGATCTACAATCTCTTCCAGCTCTGTTGATCATTCTCCTAGAACATCTTGATGATGTAGAAGTGGAAGTGACCCTAATATGATTGTTCTCTAAATTGCTGGACTTCTGATAGGGTGCCGAAAAAAATTGAAGATTATGTGGAATTTTTTGGCCATATTATGTGTAAACATGTGTTGATTCTGCGGAAATTACACTGGATTATGCGGAAATTTGTACAATTTATAGAACTAATAATTAGGCCTGTCCAATGTATTAAATTTACATGCTTATGGTAAATCAGGACTCGAAATTATGACCAATACAGTCACATTTGCGACTGAATTTGTTCCCTTTGCGATTAAGATATCTGTAGGTGTCGCCAATTTGCGACCACCGTTAAAATAAAAGGGTTAGCAATTGGCATTTTGTTGAAATTTTTGCTAAAATAAATAAAGCAATAAAAATTTTTTTTGTTTCTTGTCATGAATTATTTGTTTCAATTTGGAGATATGGTAATGTGGTTGGACAACAATCCGTTCCCTCAATCATTCACCATTTTCAGGGGTTTTTTACATTTATTGCAGGCTCTTATTTTGTTTTGTAAAACTTCATCGCAATGATTGTCCCTACTTTTAAATTTTAATATCTTGTTGCATCTTTTTGTTTTAATTTCGAACCTATAGGGTATGTTATCCTGCGAAAGAAATGGCGCGTTTTCTTCAACGTTCAGGAAAAAATAGGCATTTCAATGAAAATAGTCAACCTCTTTGCATTTTATGTTAACTTTGTAAGGATAGTAATCAGCTGCTTTATCACTATTTATGGGGAGGATGCGGATTTTAGGGAATTATGCAGATCCGCATTGCCACATCCTGTCAGATGCTGTGATTAATTGCTGTAGTGAAATCATTAAAGAGACCCTGCCTTGTGCATGTGTTTTAGGGTGTTTCGATTGTCTATCAGACAGTTCTAACAGTTGTAATTTACCCAGAGGTGCACATCTGAAGGGTGTGTCTTCTTGTGCTGACTATTATTTTATAAGTCCCGTGCCTTTTTAAAGTCTTCTTACACAGTGGCTTAGGGAGGCGTGGTGGCCTCATGGTTAGTGACTCGACTCCGGATTGAGTGGTCCGGGTTTGGGTCCTGCCCAGGGAAATTGTGTTGTGTTCTTGGGCAAGACACTTTACTCCCACCGTGCCTCTCTCCACCCAAGGGGTATAAATAGGTGGCGGCAAAATGCTGGGGGTAACCCTGGGATGAACTGGCATCCCATCCAGGGGGAAGTCAAAAAGATAGTCCTAGTCGCTTCATGCCACAGAAACCGGGATAAGCTTCGGCTCTGATGGGCCAAGTTTTCAAAGCACTACATTTATCTATGCTAGATGCAGGCTCTGTGTTTCATTGGTTTAAAAACTACTATGATAATCGTAGACAATAATTATGTAACTTGCAACTCAACAGAATCAAAATCAAGTGACGCTATGATCTTCACAGTTATGAGAGCAATTTTTGCAATTACGTAGACAAGCCTGAAAAATTCAGGATTCGCGATTCCGGTGCGACGCTCTAACCAACTGAGCTATGAAGCCACTGACGTTGGGAGCTGGTCATATGTGGGTTCTAATGGTCATTAGAAAATTAAAAAATCGAAGGCGTTTTCCGAGATTTCAGTTGGTCTATAAAATCTTAAACGACTATAACTGTCCAAACCAAGTAAAAGGCAATCAAGTCTGCACAGGAGAGATCTCAGAGACAACACGACGCTACATTTACCAAAAGCAAATAAAAAAGTTGGACAAAAATCTTTTTAATATGCTGCAGCGTTGGATTGGAACGATTTACCAAAATCAATAAGATCAATTACAACTTTTTCATCATTCAGAGCAGCCTCTATAGTTTTTTTTTGCTAAAATTGGACAAATTAAGTCACAGATGCACGGTAATTTCAATATTGTATTTCTTATTGTTATCCTTTTTTGTCTATTAAGATAATATTTAAATAGTCGATTTTGATTGTATGTGATGATTGTATTTTACTCTTTATTATCATTTTTATGTTAGTTCAGAAATATTATATTTATCTGTTCATGTATTAATACCAGTTTCTTTTAACAAACTGATACATTTTTAGCAGTTTAAAATTTATAGAGTTATTATTATAATTGCCAACGAGTCAGGCCTTCTGAAGACAGAAGGCCTGGCGAGGCGGCAGCTTATAGAGCCGCGAGAAGATTTTTAGTCGGACGAAATCTCAGAAGCGCTTCAAATTTGAGTGTAATTTAGACCAAAAGCTGTAATGTAGACCAAAGCGATGAAATGTTGACCGTAGCGATAACCAATGAGAGTGCCGCACGAGTACGACGCGTGATGTATGCAGCCGCCAGGCGCCAAATCACGCAAGCTTGGCTCGTTGGCACTTTAGCGACAGCTATAACTAGTTATAACATATATAGTTGGCTTAAACCAGCACATGGAAATGATTTATTAATCAACCGTGGGCGCAATCGAGCTCTGTGATAATTTGTGCCATAAAAAAAAGCCCTTTATGGCAATGTTTCCATATTATGTCATAAATTTTAAAGTAGTGTTATTTGTTGTTCTTTTTTAAATCCCCAGCCCCTTTTTCTTGTGCTAGAAATACTGTATCTTTTAGGGCTTATGTCTCTGTGTTGCTGTTTGTTGAGCGATC